>NW_012130168.1:174340-190793 GCF_000143395.1 Atta cephalotes | reverse complement strand
ATATATATATATATATATATATATATATATACACACACACACACAAAATGTTAATTAATTTATTATGTTAATTAATACATAGAATATAATTAAAATAAAGCATCAAATCTTTTGAAATATTTTAATAAAAAATTAAACGGTTTTTTTTTGCAAAAATCGAATACTTAAAAACGAAATTATAAATATTATGTTAATTTCAAAATTGTGAATTAAATTAAATGATAATTATTATAACATCGCTCTGTAAAAATTAATTAAAATATTCTGCATTAAAATTATTAAAAAATTATATAAGAATAATAATTTTCCATTGTACATATAAACCAAAGTTACATTTAAAGATGTTTTATTTAATATAAATTTTTAGATTATAAATGTTAATTTTAAAAATTGATATATAAGAACATTTTCTATTTACCGGAGAATCATATACTGCAATGAAGGGTATCAAAGATAAAGCCCAACAGATAGCAAAAATAACTCTCCAATATAACTTCAGAAAGATGCTACTTCGTTGTGTATAGGTTAATTGAAGTAAAGGAATTTCGAAGCTACAAAAAGATTTTATTTTAAATTAAGTTCTTATTAAATTAATAATTCTTTTAAGATTAAAAATAAATTTTGTAAATTCATAAATTATTTTTATAAATAATTTTTTATAGTAATGTATAAAATTACATTCTGATAGTGTCTTATCTGATGGTACATATTTTCTATCTGATGGTACATATTTTTTACGTTTTTGCAAAATCACTTTTTTATATCAATTTTATTTTGTCGCATTAGACTTTTAATCTTTTATTAATGAAAATAGCAAAATTATACCTACAAAATAATATCAAAAGTCATTTTACATATTATTTCAAAGAAAAAGATGAAATAGATTAAAATTAAGAAAAATGTATCTTTATCGAATATCTATGGGTATATCATTATATCTATGGGTATATCTATATGTATATCATTATATGTACAATATATCATTATATAGTCCAAACATTATTGCTTAAGAACGTTACATGAAAAATTTTTAGTATTAGTAATGGAATAGATTAAAACAGGAGAATTTTCACGAGAATTTGCAACAAAATCATTTTTCATATATGAGTGATATAAAATCTTTGCCGTGTCTCAGATTCTACTTTAATTTCATTTTCGATTTCGAACACGTTTTTTACATCTCTTCCAGCCATAAATCAACGTTTTCTGCAGAACTGTTCTTACGTTGTTTCGCATGTCACAGAAGAGAATTGACTCTTAAGGTGGTAGAAGTAAAACTTCCATGAAGTTTTATTTCTGTCATGGATGTAATGATGTAAGAAAACTCATGGGATCTGTTTTTTTGTGGCTGAATTAGTGTATACTTCTAGAATTTAAAATGAAATAGGTATGTTTAATATTTGATGAAAGCGGCAAAAAAAATTCTAATGCAGTCTAGTGCAAGTATATACAAAAACAGACCAAATGATGTAAAAGATTTTTTTATGTTATAAAACAATCTACTAAGTTTTTAAATAATATAAAGTTTAGAGAGATTAAATATAGGTATGTATATCATTAATATCTCGTGCACGAATTTACATATGTCATATGAAGAGCAGACTTTCAAAATGTGTTTTGTTTCCAAAATTTATAATTTTCTGAGAATTAGGGTAGAGTTCATGAGGCGCATCGCATAATTAATCAATATAATCAATAAAACTCGAAACTATTACAGCGGATCGCTTCTGATTGGTTATGCGGTACGCGGCAAATACATTTCATGGGATTCCCTCTGGTGAAAATTTTTCTCAGAACTTTTCATATAATTTTTCAGAATTTCTATATAATTTTATAACTTTCTCACATTTTTTATATGAATTGGAACATTTCTCAGAAAATCTACATCTTTTCTCAGATTTTTTTCATATATGTTAATTATAAAATATCATAAGATTTTTAAGATTTTTTGTAAATATAATATCTGATGAAATGTTACAAAATTTAAAAATTAAAAATTAAAAAATATTTTTTTTAAATTATGGAATGAGAAATTTCAGAATATTTCAGAATATTTCAGAATTTATGATGGAAAGGATAACGTTGCGTTCCACTTAACACTCACAACGCTCGTGGAATCATTTCATCCTTGTTGAATGTTTTTTCGAATGTTAAACAAGGACAAACGATGCTCGCGAGCGTTGCAAAGTGTTAAGTGGAACGCAGCCATGGTGTGTACAATTGTACAGTCTCTTTCTAAATCTCTGCCCTTTCCGTTTATGGACTGTTCATAGTGCAGAAGCAGGCTACCAATTGTAAAACGCGAAACGTGGAGTGATATTCATAGTCCGTTTTTATTTTAAAACTATCTTAATATAATAATAATAATATCTCAAGATGCTAATACATTTCTCGGATTGACATCTTAAGACTATACTTAAGACAATTTTAAATGTATAGATGTAAGAATCGACTTTGAATACCGACTTATTTCGTATCATGAAATTGGTACTGAATCTTTCCTTGTGCAAATTTTATCCAATAAAACGTTAAAGATCATTATTCATACAAAACATTAAAGTACAAAACTGAAAATTTTTTGTTATATTTACACTATCCAATGTGTAAATACAAAGTGTACATATACAGTGAACATTAATAAATTTGATCAGTGTAATAGCAAGACAAAAGCAAGAATGTATTATTTTCGATTTTTTAATTTTATTGAGTTGCCAAAATAGAAAAATAAAAAATGTCTATTTTTGTATTCATTACTGTAATGTGCACATTTGTACATATCTTCCGTTAAAAAAATTTTCATGCATGGATATGTATAAATATGTATAAACATACATAAATATTCATAAACATATATAATTATATATGAAATATGTCCATATATGTTCATACATCCTTCTTTTTTTTATAAAATTACTTTTTAGTATATACAAATAATAATAGTAATATGAAAACATAAAAAATAATTAAAGAGATAATTTTCGCATTGTTTGTTTTAGAAAAAAACAAGTTTAGAAAAAATATTTAAAAAAATTGTTCGTACATAATTATGCATAATTTTATATATAATTATACGTAAGTAATTTTTTTATATTATTATTTCTTACATATTTATACATATTCATGCATGAAAAATTTTTTATCGGGCTATCTATAACATTTTATATTACGATACAACCAACAAAGGTGACGCGTCTCCTATCAAGTATATTTTTGAAGTTCAATATATTAAAAACCTTTTTATGTTATTATGAAAAAGGAATATTATGTCAGTGGATCAGAATCTAAAAATCAAATTTTTAAGTTTTTAAAAAGAATATCAAAATAGTATGAAATATTTATCTCAAATATGTAATATAGTATATGTAATAGAGTTAATTTTTTTTATTAAATTCATTAACAATAATTTAAAATGTATTTCTTTAAAGAGTCGAGCAATCTCATGCACGCGTTTTACATTTTGCAAGTATAGTATTATATTCCCTAAAATATGCTATAAATGTTTAAGTTTGTTTGAAAATGTAATAGAATTTTTATTTTAAAGATTTTTAACATTTATTTCTACAGGGAAATGGTTTAGTGTTAAAAATTCGTATTAATCGTAAATCGAAGATCAATTAATGTAATCACTTTGTGTTCTATATCTAATAAAATACTTAAATTAATATTATACGAACTAATATTTGTTTCTGGTTTAGGTTTGGTTTAAACTATTTATTTAAAAAAATACTTTTGGTTTAGGAATAATTTTTTTGATGCACAAAATTGTCTCTATAAAATTTCTTGAATAATTTAACAAGTCAAGATTTGAAATAGTTGTAAAAAAATTTTCACTTGCCACCTGTTATGAGTTTGCAATGATATTGCAATTTATTTGTATAGGATGATTCACAATTGATTGGATGATTTGACAATTTAGTATTCGAGAATTATGTGGGCCAATTATAATCATTTTAGTTTCAAATTTTACAGATTTCACAGACTTTTAAAATTATGTCTAGATTGATGCCCTTTCACTCTCTTTAGAGAGCAAGCTGGGGAATTACTTAAAAATTTCAAAATACCTTTGATCAACTTTTTCGGATTCTCCATATTAGTTCCATCATTTTGTTTTTTGTAATTTCGACTTCAGATTTGTATTAAGTGGCATCGAAAAGCCTTATATATCAATTTTCGTAAAAATCATCGTCAATATTTCTTTTTTTTTTTTCATTTAATATGAAATTGATTGTTATGCATATTTTAATCGTATACACACGAGAATACAAATGCCTTCCTTCCCATTCCTTCTCATGCCTTCTTCTTATTCCTTTCAATACCTTTTCTGATATGCGTACAACTTCATATTAAGGCATTTATCTCCGTGTGTACCGTAATTTTGCAATTCTATAAAGCCAATTTCAAAGATATTACTGAAAAAAATGTAGATATTTCTTTTATTTTAGGATCCCTGTAATTACAAGAAAAATTACAGCTAGGTACTCAAGGAGTTAATAATGTTTTAAAACTTTTTTTAGCAATTCATAAAATCTCTTAAACATTTGTTCGAATAAATAAGATAACGATCAGATTAGTATCAGGTACACATAAAAAATATACAATATATCGTTTAGATCTGCGAATATTACTAAGTCCTCTTTATTTTGAGAAAAAACGAAATTGTACATTGCATTCGATTTAAGATGCTTGAAGTAATATATTGTGCTTAAAATAAAAATATAGCGTTTACGATACATCTTTATTTTTCTTTTTTTGATAAATAAGTTGCAATATAATAGGTATATCCTATTTTACTCATTTTTTACTTTAATTACTTTATATTCACTTACTTATTTATTCATCGTTCATTTTTTTCAATTATAACAGCACTTACTAAATTAAGGCGTTACAATTTGAGACGCAAACATCGGTAGCGGATATTTGCTAATACGAATATGGCTATTCAGTTTTATTAAATATGAATTAATTATGTTAAATACAAGTATGCTTATGCATTGCGGTGTCGTTTCATAATTTCAATAGAAACAAATAGAAAATTAGATGCCGTACGGACTTTGGCTCTTAGACCGGTATTCATAGTCAATTATATTCTTATATTCAAGATCGCTTTAAGTTCAATCTTGAAATGTCATAAACCAATTAGAGAGCATTAGCGTCTTAGGACATTATTTAAGAAGATTACGATCTTGATAATAAGAACCGACCGTGAATACCGGCCTTATTAGTATTACACGAGTCTAAACCTGTTTAAAACTGTACGTACAATAATATGCGACAAACAAATGCAATTTTCGATATATATTAGCAACAAAATATTTGTATCTCTTTAAATACAACTGATCTCATTTTGTGCACATTAACATAACGTCGTTATTATATTCTAACCATTAAACGTATCTAAAAGAACATGTTTACTCTAATCCAAATATTATGAATTATAAAAGTTTACTGAACTTTAACATTAATCACGGCATTCAACGTGTTGATAAATAAATAGAGTTATTCTGTATTTTTAATAAATATGAATATGTCATGATGACCTGACGATCTGTGTTTCGTCCAATTAAGTTTTTCAAGTTAGCCACCAAACAAAATTTCAAAAGTCATAGTCAGTTGCGTGTACATATACATATTTATATCTGTTTTTTTCAAATTAAAACAATGTAACTTTTCCTTTTTTAAAAGTGTCGATAATAGTGATGGCAGTGAATACTAAATTTCTCGTTTTGGAATTGTGAGATTCCTCTTTTTCTCACTTCCCTTCTTTTCCTTCTCTCTACTCTCGAAATTTTAATTGTTTATCACTTTTTAACTTTTAAAGATACGCAAATAAAAAATCGGCCTGTTTCGAAATAAACAAACAAAAATCTATTGATCAAGACTATTTCAAACTAATTTGTTAGTAGGAAGGACTAGTGATGTTGACTATCTAGTGATGTTGTTTTTTTTAATAACTTTTTTGCAAGTGTGCAAACAAAAATTCGAAATGTGCATATATGTGACAATAAGCAGTCAAACGAGCAGTCAATAGAAAGTTAATTTTTTTAAAGTTGGGAGTTAAATTCACATGAGTGCACTATCACTTGTAACGTACTGTCGATAATATCTATTTCTCATATGTAAGATTAATCGAATTCTCCGTTTAATCAAAATGGATCTAATGACTGTAAATGTCAGATGTGTCAATTATTTGTACATTATTTATACGTACATTTAGTACAAAACATGATTCATTTTTGATAGAGGAAACTAACGAGTATACTTAGAAAATGGTCACGTTGGTGTTGCTATACAGAGGACAAAGATTATGACTTTTAGGATATCTTAAAAATATTCAAAGAATCTAATGATTTAATGTAAAATACATTAATTTCTATAATCAAATAAAATTACCCACATAAAATTAAAATAAAACAAAATTTTTTTTCAAATGTTTCTCAATAAATCATGTTATGATTTAAATAACAAAACAACAGTTTTGCTATTTAAATCACAATGTGATTTCAACAGTTTTTGCTCGATATCTGCTGCTAATCATCAGATAGCGCAGAATCTGATCGATTTTTGCCATCAATCTGCCGTCAGGTTATATTAGCAGATTCTTCTTAATTTCTGCCATTAATTTGCTGCCTAATCATAAGTATATGGGTTCTGTCGACAAAAAATATAAACTCAATGTATATATGCAATTGGCGTCAGTCTACTGACATGTACTGATTAAATCTGCTGCCAATCTGCTGATATTCTGCTTAAGAGATTTTGCCATTCAATCATACTTCATAGCTTCTTATACCAGAAGAGATAATGCTCTCCTTCGCTAATCTGTAAATTATCGACACCTGTAAATATAAAGAAATTGATTAAAATTATCAATAAGTAAATATATTTATATGTTGCTGCATATTTAATTAAATCCTTTTCTTTAATTAAATTTCTATAAATAAATATTTCTGCATTATATGTCAATATATGTATATTCCTACAGCACGAAATATTGCAATATTATTTTGAAAGATTGCATTATTTCATAAAATATTGCTGCAATATTTAGAGAAATATTGCATACATATTGCTATAACATGTAATATTTCAATAATTATTCAATAATTATAGTTTTATTAATTACTAACATATTATTGCTTAGCATCATATATTTCAAAATACATACGAAGTTATGATAAAAAAATGTTCGGGAGTCTAAAAAGCACATCCAAAAAAAGGTTGGGAATCTCCAGAAGATTCGCCAACTCGATTTGTTCCTTTTTATAGGATTCCTGGACATTTTCTCTTAAACAGCATATTCCTATCGTAGCGGGACTACGTACTTATTTACTGAATTGTAATATTGCAACAATATATTGCAATATTTTCTATAAAATTAAAATTACAATATGATTGCAATATTTCCAATAAAATATACGTGATTTTAATATTGCAACAATATTGCTGCTGCAATTTTTGTAATATTGCGCATTATTGAAATATTGCTGCTGTATATTGTGCTGTAGAGATAGTGTACATACACGATTTTTTCTCAGTTAATAAATTAAAATTTTATATTTAGAGATTTTACCTAGACAATATTTTCTTATTTATTTATTAAATTATATTTTTTATTTTTTATTTTTTGTTATATTATGATTACTCTCGGGAAAAAATGTTATTATATAGAGATATATATATATATATATATAAAAATTATAAATAATTATATATAATTGTATATAAAATATATCAATTTTTTATATAATTTTATATAATTATATATGAAATTATATATTTTTTCCCGGGCTGTTACTATAATACTATTTTTACTATTTCTTGTTACATCTAGTTTTATCCATGTATTTTCAGCTGTGTATGCTGAAATGTAATTGAAAATTCTATTCTATTATGATTGCGTTCGTAAATTGCGCTATTAATTAGTTTCATTTTTATCATTTATAAACATAATACAACAATAAAGTATAGAATAGTGCTAATAATGTCAGAGGCAGATCCAGTGAGTTATTTGGAGGGGGGGGGGAGAGGGGGGGGGCGATATGAAATATAAATATTTGCTTATTACTTATATGATTTTTCGTCGTTGATGTTATTTTTAATATTTTTAAATTATTTTTATTATTGTACCGTTTGATTATATATTTACTATTATTATTATTACTATTATTACTATCATAATCATGAAATATAAATTATGCATGTCTGGTAATCAATATTTTATTAGCCAGATATATTTTTACATATACACTGCCGTCGAAAAGTTTCCGGACATAGAACTTAAAATTATATAGTATTCACGTCACCAATTCGATAAAAAAATTATCGCAGACAAAAAAATAAAAAAGCATTTTAAAGCTTGAAACTTATATTTTACTTTTGACACTTTTTTATTTTTTGTTTGCGATGATTATTTGCCTACGTTCGTTGCCGTGCGCTTAGTCCGCGATAGGTGTCTTTAATCTACAGGATATAAAGAAGGACACCTATTGTTTAGGTCACGGCCTAAATGCACGGTGTAAATGTATAGCCTTTATCGAGTTACGGTGCATTATGCAATTTTAAGCTCCATGTACAGAAATTTTTCGACAGCAGTGTACATTAACATGATAAATGTTATTTATTAAAAATAAATTTTGTTATAATAAATTCTAATTTTCTGTCTTCTTTCTTTTCTAACTTTCTGTTTAGAAAACTTTGGAGAGAAGTAGTCGCCCCCTCCGCTTTCCGTCTCCCCATTGGGTAACATGCTATCCGCCATTGGATAACATGCTATCCGAACGCAGCCTATATATATTATATAAATTTTAATATCACATTATTTGTTGTTTATCATTACATGATTTTTATTTTGATAATTGAATTTACTAAGAGGCTGCTCGATACCAATGAATTTCAACGAAACTTGTAATATCAATAGGAATTCATTAAGTATCATTCAGTAAACGGATAAGGTTCCTCTCAAGAGTTTGCGAATAAATCAAAGTTGAAAAATGCCGAACACCTCATAATCTAAATAATACAAAATACTAAAAAATAATAAAAAGATGTCTTTTTCTTTAAGTTGTCCTTTCAAAGTAATCAAATTAAAGTAATATATAGAAGTACATATCGGGAAAACAACTTATCGCGTTCCATTTTAATTCGGTTATAGAAAAACACATGTATAATCAAAAAATGACGTTTGTTGACTATATTTTAGTAGGGAATATTCACATTTCAAAATGACATAAGTAACAAATTATAATCTCTAATCACAGCATATGCAGCTAGAGCCATTTAGACGTGAATAGCAGCTTTCAATACAATCTCCTAATAATACATATAAGTATATAAAAGATAAAAAATTACAGTTTGGCGAAATTTTAGAAAGAATAAGGAATCTTAGGATAAAAAGATAAATTAGTCTAAAATACTCTACTGAACTTGCTAATTAAGCGTTCGAAATTTTGCAATTATAATATTTTCACAAACGTTTAAGAAGCACACTTTATCCGTTAGTCAATAATACGAATAATTATTACGTCGTGCAGTTCCTTAATTAGAAATTGCAATTACTTGTAGAAATGTTCAAGTAAGGGAATAACTGAAATTCATACCTCCAGGTGCAACCAATTGATTTCCGGGTGGCGAGGATGGTTCAGGCGGTGAGGATAATCTGTAAAGTAGCCAGTAATGGTAGGACATTGGTTCTTCTTTGTAGCCAGCCAGCGTGTGAACGTAATGACCGTTAGGCCATTCGGAAGCGGTAAATTGGAAATGGGGAGACATGCTTGCCGCCAACAGCATCACACTATAGAAAGTCTCGTTTTTTGGTACAGTCACTGTCAGATTGTACGTTTCGTTTACATTACTGCCAACCCACAATGTATAGGACACATTTATAAGCACAGGCGCTGTGGTGAGCGTGATATCTGTATTGCTTGTATTATTTCCTGACATTTCTGATGATAGAGGGATCTCGCTATGATCATCGGGTGTTCCAATATCTGCAACTTGTAAGTTTAAAGAATCATTCAACGGTAGAAAATGCATTGATATGTGACAACAGGCTGTAGTCAAAGTCTCGCTAGCAAAGTGCTTTGAAGCGTTTGATGGACCAATTAGAAGAAAGAATTTTACAAACTGACTGAATTAAAAAATACTTCAAAGCGTTTGCAACATCGTGATACGTTGATACCATACCCATAGTTTGAACAAAAGTAACATTTAAAAAAAAATAAAAAAAGATTATTCAATAACATCAACGCTAATTTAAACATTATTTCGAAAAGTTAAACTTTTGTTAATTATGCGCAACTATACGGGGTAAACCAATTTACTATGATATTCGCACTTGATGTATAGAATCTTATTCTCACAAGTATGACTTATGTTAAATCTGACGGATAATCTGAGTAAAATTTATAAAATACGGGACATAAATGAATTCGCGACGAAGTTGCACCATACTTATGAGTGCGGTCGCAAATTTCCAGAAATATCAGATTTCTGCATTAATTTTTACATAAATATAAATATTTATCATTTGATCCTTAGGAAGTCCATATAAAGTCCACTTATATATTCGTCATTATTCATTTATGTTCATTCGAATATGTCATATTATATTAGATATATCAGAAACTGAACTATGTTTATCAATTTTATAAATGGATGTATATTAATATTATGGATATCCATTGTCCATTATATGTTTAAACATTTTATAAAGTTATTTCTGAAGTTATAAATATTCAAACTAGATATTTTATAAATATCCTTAGAGATATTTGTAGGATGTATTTCGAATATCCGTGTGCTATCTGAGTATAGTGGCTTTTTTTCTATATCTCTTCGCTATCAGGCAGAAATACCTTCGATTATTTTGAATTGCATTTGTTTCATCAAAAGAATAGTCGTGGCTAAACTGTACAGTACAGAGCTTCGCGTTCAGCTCAACTGTAGCAAAAAAAAAGTTAAAATGCCTGCTTTAAATTAAAAAAAATATATAATAATGGATGATGTTTATTTACTATTGCTTGTAGTCAGACGAGGTGATGAATTGTCCAATAAACCCTGTCCGCAGTCAAGGGCTCGAATGCTGGCCAATCCACGCGGCGCGACACCTAACATAGCCTCTGCAGTGGCATGGATACTGCCATGAAACGAACCATCTGGTCGTTGTTGATTGATCAGCCAAGCTAAAGCAGCGGATCTATTCCAGTTATCAGCCGGTTCATTTTCGATTTCTTCTAGCGCTTGCATCACCAACACAGTGTTGCGTAGATCACCAAAACTGCCGTCGTGCCTTTGCTGTTGTGCTAACTCAATCGATGGTTTACGAACGATGTGATGAAGGTTGCGATGTCGATGATCTTGGACGATACATCGCAGGGCCAGGATTAACATTGCGATAGTATCTAAAAATATTATTTAGTAATAAAAATATTTACTGCCATGTAATTTAAGCAACGCAAAATTAAAATAAAATAAAAATATATAATACAAGTTTTTTATGTAAAATTCTTTGAGATCTGTTAAAATTTTGGCTAGTATACAAAATTTTAAAATGTATATATGGATAAGATAAAAATTTCAATTGGGAGACCAAGCTGCAATGATCGACACTTGAACATTATGTTGTCAGGAGAAGGCGAGAGAGCAAAAAAAGAGAAAGGATAGAAGCGAGGGAAGCAATTAATTTTAATTTTTTATTTTTATATATTATTAACCTAAAATATATCAACAAATATAAATTATTATTATTATTTTCTCTTTATTTTTAGAAGATTTAAATTCTATATTATGTTTTCAAAAATTTATAAAAAATCTCTTTAAAAAAGAAAAAATATACGTCAATAAAAAAGATATCAAATATTACATTCTTTTTAATAAAAAAACGGATACGAAATATGTATTTATTGCCGTAAACTATATTACAACTATTTTTCTTTTTGTAAAATAATAGTTTTACAGTTCTCTGAAATTTCGTTTACGTATAGAATTGGGAAGAATATTTTTATCTCTTTATTGTTCTAATATTCAATTTCAAAAAATCACGTTGTTTTTTAAAATTTACATTAATATCTTTTTAATAAATAACTATTAGCTGAATCTTTTAAAAATCATTCAGGATCATAACGCTGATAACATATAATATGTTAAGGTTAAGGTAATTGGAGGTGATTCTTCTAATCGGAATAGTTAAAATTCAAAGTTGCCAAAGGGCAACTGTGAGTTATCGCCGTGATCTATTGCTAATGTTTCGTGAATCTTACAATTCACTTCATTTGAGCGAGGAGCGCTCTGATACTGAGCTGCTTCTCCGGAGGACTTTCTTGATATATATTTGCTTGATATATAAACTTAGTTAATGAGGAGTGTTTGAGAAAACAGGGAAAAAGAAAAAGAGCGATTTTCCATATTTTACTTACATTATAGTCCATGTCTCTAAGTTATTTTGAGTTATCTGTTTAAGTAATCTTGAGAAAAAAAAATCCTAAAGGCCGGAAGCCTCCACTCAGTTTTGCAGGAGTATATATCTTGAAAAAAAGTAGATATACATCGGTGAAAAATAGTACGGTCAATGTGTACATGAAGGAACATCAACGAGATGTCATTCACATTGAAATATTCACACAATCAGCATTAGCAGAACACAGCATTGAGTTTCAAAGACATTAACAAGGAGAAGCTACGCTCTGTTCTTCACCGATTTTGATTAAACTTGCAGCGATGTTAGAGGAGTCTATCAAGTGAACATCTGTAAAGCCGTTTTCGTTAATAAGCCTTAGAAGCCGAGTAATGAGCATTTAAAAATATACTAAAAATCTGCAAACAATCTAATATTGCGGAAAGTATGCATTTTTGAGAAAAATGTCTTAGATAAAAGTATTAGGATTAGGATTTAGTAAGATATATTTACTGGTTTTATTGGTTTTTGACTTTGAATGGCATCGTCAGGGTCAGGTCAAGATCGGCGAGTTTACCCAAGGTCAAACTAATAAAACCACTATTCATTTGATAGGCTCCTCTAACATCACTGCAATTTGGATCAAAATCGATGAAGAGCAGAGCTTCTCCTTGTAAGTACTATTTCATAAAATGACTATTATTATAGTTACAACGGCATCATATTTCCCAAGAAAATACAGGGACAAATCCAGAAACATCTAGATGATTTAAATATCCACCAGAGTGACATGAGCTATAGCGTAAATAAAATGTGAAAGCCCGCTCTTAATTCCCCCTCACCTTTCTCTACCTCAAACGCCTTTTTCTTAACAGAGTAGACAAAAGACTACTCTGGAGGAGCAGCTCAATATTAATGTGTTCCTTGCCCTGATGAAGTGAACAGTAAGATTCACGAAATTGGCATTAGCAATGGATCACTGCATGGCAGTGATAACCCATAAATCCTTTGGCACCTCTAAAGAAAATAGTGCCTCGTGAAGGCCGCAAAAGTATCACAAAAATTCCTTAAGTTTTTCTGATTGTCAGTAGAAAAGTAGACATCGTAGACATTTTGATTATATTTTTTTGATTATATTGATTTTATTCGTTTTTTATTATCCAGTAAATGAGAATAATATGAGAGAATAATATGAGAACTTTGAAACAATAAAGAGGCACTTACCAACATTATGATCTCGCGCGGCATTCGCAATATCTAAGAGACGGCGCATCTGCCGTTTGCGTACATGTGCTTGCGCGCTACATGCTGCAAGCGTAGTCAACGCAAAATCGTAATCGGTTGGCGGTTCATGATGTTGCAAAGTACCGATTAAATCGTGACCATGGAATTGTCTGGGGTCCATGCACATTGCGTTCAAAGCCAAAGTATAGCGTGCTAATTGTCCTGGAGAAAATCCAATCTCCCGATGTCTATAAACACAAACGGCAATAAATAATTCATATAAGAGCGTTTGATATAATAAATTTATATCTGGTGTATTGAATAAAAACTAATTTTGCATACATTTTCAAATGCATACATTTTCAATGAGAGCAAATATGTGATATCTACACATTGATTCCGTACATTTTAATTATGACGTGAAAAAAAAAATTGTTGTCATTGAAATATGGAGGTATATTTTTGAAAAATATCGTATACGAAAATATATGAAATGAATACTATAATATACATTATGTACAGTATTGGGCATATATTACATGAATATGGGCGTACCGTGGAATTTTTTTTTTTTTTTAATGAATTCCATTTGGATACTTTTACAGCTTTTAATGTAACCTCATTTTTAAAAGGAAAAATATTATGTTTTGTATATTATGTAACTTTTACTTTATTTTTTAAAGAAAGTATGGGCAGTATAGCTGTTAAACAAAATATTTAATTCCATAATATAATTTTATTTCCATAATATTGTTATTGTTATAATTATAAAAGTAAGATTCCTTATGACAATAATAATTAGATGAATAAGTTAGGCAAGTAGGAATCGACGCTGTAAGTGGTGCACTTTAAATGTGGTGCACTAAAATCGTTATAATCTAATAATATACTTCTACAATTCAATAACATATGTTTCAGTTAAATTCTAGTCTTCTTCAGCGAATAAATTTTCATGAATTGCGTTTCATTGACTGATGTGCGTGGATTTCCATTGATTAATCTTCCATACATTTTCTCATGGCCAATTGGTGAGCTGACACTTCAAAACATTACATATTGAATAGTAGAAATATATTATTAGACTATAACGACACTTACAGCGCCGATTCCTAATTACCCAACTTTCTCATTATCTAATTGTTATTGTTATTATTATTACAAACAGTAGAGCTCACTGAGTGCTCAATGAGCAATTGTAGTACTGAATATATGTCAATTATAGTAACGTACATATTATTTTTCAAGTCAAAAGTTTTACGAAAATTTTCCTATGTATCACATATTCTGTCAAAGCTTGAATTAACGGAAGTATTAAAAATTACTTATTATATGATTTTATAACGAGAAAAAAAAATATTTTATGACAGCAAAAAATTTTACACAAAGTTAAAAGTAAAGTTGTATGTTTTTATAATTAAAAATGAAAGAGAGGGGTTTGATAGAGAGATATTGTTAATTGGCTAATTTAAAACGAAATATTCTTTTTAGTAAAGCAGTGAAAAATTACTAGACACCGACCGATGTAAGTGAATGTGTGCTATTGGAATATGCGCTAACCCTAGTCAGAAATGATAATGAAATCGACATCGAATCGATGTCGAATCATCCCAAAATGAAATAATTAATAAAAAATTTTGGGGGGGGGGGAGGTTAAATCCCCAAAACCATTCTCTGGATATGGACGCCAATGCTAACATGAACATATGTTACATATATGTATTATACGCAGGCATTTTATCTTGTAATATTATACATAATATTACATATATAATCATAGGTATATCTAGATCGAATATTCTCCGAAATTTAAAGAGCGGAGATAATGTTCACATAAAGAAAAGGGAATATTTATTCGATCCAATTGCATTTTATTTCGTTCGCAGTGCGAGCAAAGGAAAGCGCAACAGAACCAAATAAATGCGCTCTTTTCTACATAAGATTTTCTACTCCCACTTCTTGAATGTTTAATCTAGAGCTGTGTTCCGATATACACTGCCAGTATCAAAAATCTACAATATATATGAGTGTTCAGCGAGACTATTGCAATAATTCATAGGAAGGTAGACAGAGACTAACTGAGGCGAAAAGTCTTCTACTATTTTGTAATTTTCGCAATAGTTAACAAGATACTAATTACTAAAAATCATTGAATATTGGTTTTCAATTGTATTCAAATACTTTCAAAAAAAAAAACAGCGAGAGACAAAAATTGTTAGTTTTCTTCTCATAAGATTTTGAGAATTTTTTCAAAATTTTTTCAGAATTTTTTACCGTTCTCATTGGTAAAAATAAGAAAATGCAGTACTAAAAAATTGATAAAAAATTCTGAACAAATAATTGTCAATAAGCAAGAGTTAAAACAATTATGATAAATTTTTACCTCCAAAGTAGAAGCACAATTTCTAGTTCCATTTGCTTAGCAATGAGTTGCAATTCAAGCGGCGCCGGCGGTGCGACGTTATCATCACGAGAAAGATTGGCCAGACGAAGAACTAATACTACTCGATGTGTGTCGTTACCCCAACTTGCGTCCTTATCTCGTTGACTCCACAGCCACGTGGCCGCTCGTTCAAGAATAATTTCCGCTTCAGAGCTGGTCGACGTCATTTCAGCGTTGCTTACTAACAATAACAATTTTTCGTTCCTTATATTCAAAGATATCAACTATAGGATATTTTATTTAATGTTCTATATATACAGTTTTATATACATATATATATATATATATATATATATATATATATATATATTATTTATTTTTCCTACTAACTTTAATTTAATTAATTATTATATTAATATAGTATATATAGTAGTACACGTAGTATTCGTTGTTACGTT
>NW_012130168.1:171406-174190 GCF_000143395.1 Atta cephalotes | reverse complement strand
TCNCTCTCTCTCTCTCTCTCTCCTCTCTCTCTCTCTCTCTCTCTCTCTCTCTCTCTCTCTCTCTCTCTCTCTCTCCCTCCCCCCCTCCCCCCCCCTCCTCTCTCCCCCCCTCCCTCTCTCTCGATTCCGATTTAATAAAATATCAAATAAATGTTTCTGTTTCTGTTTTTTTTTTTACTAGTAAAGAAAACCAAAATTGTAAAAATTACAGTTTTTTAACTTATTTATTCTTCAAATTTATTCTATTAAGAAGAGGGAGGGGGGAGAAAGAATTTGAATTTTCAAATGTACGGTCCAGTAAAATTCTTATTGTTCAAATTTTTAATCTTTTGTCATCAGTATTATTTAAATTGAAAAAATATTTATAATATTCTGCAAAGCAAAATATTTTTAAATTCTGAATAAAGTATATAAAAAAAATTTTTTATTTATTCATCAACTGAGCATAATTTAATGACCAATATTTATATTATATATAAGGATATTTATTAATAATAAAACTCTCGCATAGGGATAGAGCGAACTACTGAGTCGAAAAGTCCTCTACTATTTTACAATTTTCACCAATAGTGAAAAAATTCTTAAAAAATTGTTCTCTATGAGAAGAAAATAAATAATTTTTGTCTTTTGCTATTTTTCTGTAAATTTGATAATAATACTCAAATAAAAAATTATTGAAAACAAATATTTGATAATTTTTAGCTGATACTTTGTTAATTATTATTAACGAAAATTATAAAATGGTAGAGAACTTTATTCGACTCAGTTTAGTCTGTTCTACCCCTGTGAAAGATTTCTCGTAATACTTTTCAAACACCCTATATAATCGGTTCTTATATTTAAAATTCTCTTAAGTCTTAAGTCAGAACAAGCTTATCACAGAGTCACGTCTTATGACATTAAAATAATCTTAAAATATATTAAAATAGTCTATAAGAACGGACTGTTAATATAATTTACTGGTTATCTTGTTAAATTAATTTCTTTGTTAGTCTTATATATGTAAACAGAAGTACATACCTTCTGCCCAAGTGAAAACGCATAACCATCCTAGAAGGTAGATCACAGCAATTGTATTTGCTTTGTCCCACATGGCATTCGGAGGACGAGTTTCAAATTCCGCTTATGAAAGTAAAATTACTGAAAATTAAATCATAATCATAATATAGAGAATATATTTTAAAAGATATGACATTTTGTTAACTTTACGGCCGGTATTCATAGTCGATTCTTATATTTAAGGTCATCTTAAGTATACAATCTTAAAATGAATCAATCAGAAAACCGCATTAGTATCTTAAGACATTAAGATGGTCTTAAAATAAAAATCGACTATGAATACCTGTATGTATGTTTCCCAATTTATTAAACATAATTATTTATGATTTTGTGTGCGTGCGTGCATATATCTATATAGACATATAATATTTTTGTTTCGGAATCCTTGTACTTATTTTATTTCAAGTAGGATACAATCAAATATATATATAATTCTAATATGATATAAATTTGTCAAAAGCATTACCAAATAAACAAAAATTAAAAAAATTTTTTCACAATTCAAAACAATAGAAAATTTGTTACGAATTTCAATGCTCCATCTTGAGAACCAAAGTTGAAAATCTTATATTACCGACAGAGGGTTAAAATCTTTTTTTATTTATATATTGAACCTGGATTACATTATATTAGAACATTTTACATTTTACACTTATTATATCACGAAAAAAGTAAAAATAAAAAATTGTTTGTTACTTGGTCCAAAAATCATTCTTGTTTAATATGTCATCGATTATATTTCCTAATCTTTATTCATGCGATAATTCGCCTAATCTAATAGCTTTAAAGAAAAAGTTCAACAACTGATTTAAACATAAAAAGCTCAATTAAATCAAATGAGACTTTTCTCAAATTTTTTTATCCTTATGCCAATTCGAGCTGATAATTGTGACCGCAGGCGAAGAAAAATTTTACTTACCTTCTTAACGAAAAAGTCACACTGCTTGTTTGTAATTGATGTTGTTGGATTTCGCTTTCTGTTTCTTAACTTCTACTTGTACTACTGTTGACTCTTTTATCAAAATCACTGTCGAAATTCGATGGCGGCGATGGCAACGATAGCCATAACGATGACTACGATGGCGAGAAAGTGCGACGATAGTGGCCGCTACGATACGCCTGTCTCGTGAATGCGCAATGCAGACTAGAAACGCCGCGCCACGACGCGTAAAGGAAGTTGGAAAACCACCCTCCTTTCACCCTTTCATAAATGCTTCGCATGTTTATCAAGAACGCTTGATTGCCTTCTAATATAATCCAAGTTCTGAGCAAATGGAATTATTTTCATAATTTTATTACACACAAGGATATAATAGATATTCTCTTCTCTTATTTTAGGCATGTTTCTAACTTCAACAGAACAAGAATAGTATTCAAAAATATTTTTAATATTTGGAAATAATGAAAAAAATTTTTAATAAGTAAATATTGCATCTAGACTTCAGTATTTATATTTCTTTACAATTGCTCTATTTTTGTCAATATATCTTAACAACTATAGTTACAGATATTTTTTTTATCTTTTTCCATTATCTGCAAAGGTTTAAAATATTTTTTTAACTTATAGTATTTTCTTACGACTAATACTCGTGTATGATTATATATTATTTATCAATAATTAATCATAATATTTAAAATAATATTTTATATACTATTTTGTTGTATATAAAATTGCATCTTGTATATATATATATATATATATATATATATATATATATATATAAT
>NW_012130168.1:167603-169581 GCF_000143395.1 Atta cephalotes | reverse complement strand
ATATATATATATATAAAAATCATATTTTTTTTCATCAAATTATTTAAAGAATATTCTTATATCTTCTTATATCAACATCAAATTTTAATAATATATAATAATATATATAATAATATATATAATAATATATATAATAATATATAATAATATATAATAATATATAATTGTGTAATAATGTAATACATATGTATATAATACACAGTCTATTTCAAATTTAAATGGTCAATTTTTCATGAGCATGTAAGGAATCGATAAGTTAAGAAAAAAAAAGTTCTTTAGAGATATGCTCGTTTTTGTTTCATTTTGGAATATTATTATATATTTTCAAAATACAATATTATTGTTTCGTGTACGACTTCAGCAACAATACTTCAGAGGCAATGTGAGAGTATGCGCGCCGATTTCCAACCAGAAGAGTGTCGGATCGGCAGGTCATTTATAGGTTGACCAAATCAGTGTTTGGCTGCAACACGAGTTGCCCGAACAATATGTAATGTGTGCATTGCTGTAGGCTAACATTTTGAATATCTCCATTAAGCAAGTGAATAAATAAGTGTGAATGAATAAGTAATTAATAAGTACAAAAATGAAAACTACGTTTTGTTCTTTTTGCTATTACCTTCGAAGAGAGAGCAAGAACGAGCATATCTATATAGGATCTTTTTCTTAGTTTCTTAGTTGATCACACGCTCCCGAAGTTTGGCCATTTAAATTCGGGATATGTACATACACATACAAAAAATTTTCAAACGTAATGAGATAAATATCTTGAAAAATATAGAAGTTATAGGGAAAAATGCTTCAGACAATAGTTATATTGTGCAAGAAAAGATTCAGTATCAACTTCACGATATGAAATAGGCCGGTATTCATAGTCGATTCTTACATTTATTAAGACTCTCTTAAGATGTAAGTCAATCTGATTGTATTAACATCTTAAGACATTATATTTAAGATAGTTCTAAATTAAAAACGATCTATCAGTCTACGGAATACTGCCCCATGTTTCGCGTTTCACAATTGTAGCCCTTGAATCTCATGAACATCCATAGACACAGAGGGCGGAGATTTAGGGTGCGATTACATGTAGCGCGGTACGCGGTACAAAGACTAACTAGGTAACTACAGAGATACAAGAAAATCAAAATGATATCAATTTGACATAGTAAAAACATGACATAAATTCGGTCAATATGATTCGTTAAATTGACATTATTTTGATTTTCTGTTCTTCTTGAGAATGGTCGTAACTTGACTGATGACGTAACTTGTTAATAATTCTGATTGGTCGTTCGATCGTCACGTGATTATATTCTGCGCATAGGCTCTTGTCTTTATATCATGTTGTAATCGTTTCATATTATTTGTTTTATCGATACGATACAACGTCTTGGCGACTTGGTCACCAAATCGCGAATTATCGTGCTACCCATTGTCAAACATTTTCGCTAGTTATTTTTAACAATTAATAACTAAAGTTCGTCATTATATAAAATATATTCGCGCACGCGAGTTGTTTTTAATAAACAAAAAAATCGTTTTTATTAAATAAAAATCAATAGATTGCAAAAGATGGAGAAAACGAAGAAAATAGACAAATTATCATTGGATCCTCAACGAGAATTTTTGGACATGGATACAGACGACGAAGATTTTGATCGACAAGGTCTTTTTATCACAACTTGTTTTTTTCCAACATTTCTGATAATAGGTTTATTAATAAATTAATATAATTGTTAATTATATTAACAATATATACAAAAGAGTGTGCATACTTTCTAAATTGTTTCAGAAAGTCCCGAAACCGAAGAGGAGCAATCTTCTGAACCAATCAAACCAGTCTTTGATAAACAAGATTTAGATAAATTGGTTATTCTTCCAAGTTTATAATATAGATACATTCTCATATACATATACATATCTATATGTACATCATTTTTTTATTTTTCATAATTGATCTCTCATTTCATTCTTTTAT
>NW_012130168.1:164268-167060 GCF_000143395.1 Atta cephalotes | reverse complement strand
CGCCACGAACTTTTTTTCCCACACCTAATTTATATATATATATATATATATAAATTATTAACTAAAAAGAATATGATTAGCATTTTTAGAATATATATATATATCAGTTAAAAGCTTTTTTAAAGCTTTCCAACAAACGTTTCTATATATAAACGATATATGTTACATTATTTTAGGTACAATATGTAAAAGATTTCACGATTCTTCCTAACATCAAGGACTCCGATTGGAAAGAAGATTGTTATACAATAATTCGCGAATATTTCGAAAATCCAGCTCACACATTATTATGTATATATTTTCAAGTTGATACACTGAAAGCACGATTAAGCATCTTGGATGATAATCATAGCGATTTCATTTATTTTTTACGAATACCTTGGCACGTGTTTACAGTCGATAATTTTCATGCCACAGTTGTCTTTGGCAGCATCAATCGTAACGCAATAATGTGCGTGTTGAAAGTAATGGAAAATATGTATGTCTCCGTCGCACGTAATAGTAGCGAGTGGCCAGAAAGTATCTTTTTTTTTAATATTTAATAATGATAACTGCATTTGATGACAATTTTATCGAGACACTTTTGGAAACTAAATATTAAAATTCTAAAAATAACAAATAATTGATATTATTAATCATAAATTCAAATTGCATCATTTTTCAAATCATATTTTTCAAATCATATTTTTGTTCTTTAGTTTAGAGAGTTTTTCAATGTCAATCTCATTAATATTTCCTTGTTTCAATGTCAATCTCACAAATATTTCCTTATCTCTTTAACGAACAGTTATCAGAAACAATCTGTTTTTCAATCTACACAATTTTCTAATGTGCTTAACTGAATGGGTTTACAAGCCGATGGGTTTAACCAAATTATATATACCGGGAGAAAATCTATCTGATATCGCGACACTGCAGAGAGATAAAAAGTCAAATTCATCCAACAATGAGACAAATGGTCTGCATATTTCTAAGAAATTGCAAGAGTCGGAAAAGGCATTGATTGATAGATTTGAAAAAATTGTACGATATTGGATCAAACAGATACGGCAAGTATTGACAAGTACATCCACAAGCAACAGTGGACGAACTGTATTCGATGAGTTGCAATATTGGACAACGAAATGTTAGTTTCGAGTGTTATTATATTTCATATTATTTAGTCATAAGCGATTAGCGTTCGTGTTTATTACAATTTTTATTTTTGTCTCAAAAGAACATAAAATGTTTTATTTTCAGATTTTAATTTACGTTGTTTGCACGATCAATTATCAAATATGGAAATTCAATCGATATTGCATCTGTTAGAGAACGTTTGTTCGCCGAGCATAGATTCCTTTCAATTTTTAACATTACAGCTTTGCGAAAGCTTAGAACAAGCTGCATCTAATATAATGTATCTGAATATTCTATCAGAGGCTTGTAAGAACCTGAAATGTCCAAGCGAGATTGAAAAGCCCATAATGAAAATATTGTTACTGATACTGTTCATCTGGACAGAATCCCCATTTTATAATATGTCGTATGCAATCTTTTATATTTATTTAATCTTTTATATTTATTATTTATAACATAAAAATATTTAACTATTTGCAATCATAATTTTGATTCCTGACTTATTATTACACATATTTAAAATTATTATACATATTTAAGAAGTTGGATAACGAAACAGATTTACTTGTTTATTTTAGGAATAACATAGAAGTGCTTTGTGAATCTATAAGCATACAAATAGTACATCAATGTAAAAATTATGTCAATTTACAAGTAATATTAGAAGGCGATACAGAAAATGGAATAAATATACTTCGGAAGTGCATCTCTTGTTGTCAAATATATAAGACGATATATAACAAAGTATCTAAATTAAATATATGGCCAATTTTATCAAGCTTCCACCAAGCAAAATATTTCCTTAATAATCTTTACAAACTTAATAATCTTTACATCTAAAAATAATTAATAAATTATCCAACGTTAGCAAATATTAGTTGAAATAAATTGTATCCAAAAACCCACAAGTTTAATAAATAATTTAAAAAAATTGATAATAGATAAAATTGGTTGTAATTTCTAGAACAGAATACGAGCATTTATTCTTTTTTGACAAAAATTTAATTGCAGGTTACAAAGATAACTGCGCTTATTAAATCGAATAGTAATTGGGATGTAAACGAACAATTAATATTTAATTACATTGATACATTTATGCAAAGATGTTATGATATAATTGAAATATGCAATACTTCAACAGTGTTTGGAAAGTAAGATGAAATATTTTGCATATATTTGAATATGTATAATCAGAAAAAAAATTCTGCGCGCGCGCGTGCGCACAATTGTAATATACACAATTTTTGTAGGTGTACTAATGTGGGAATGATTGGCGGGCCAAATGGTATTAAATATGACGCTTGTTGTCGCCAAATAGAGAATTTATTTTCTGAGATTCTCGATGAAATAAAATTGATCCGCCATGAAATTTTAGACGTTACAAAATTTTCGTGGCTAGAGAACATGCTGAACTTTAGGAACTTTGTGATGGAATTAGAGAACATGATAAAAAATTTGATCGACTGCATATTTGATGAAATTAAAAATGTTGAAGAAGGTATTGAGGCAATTTATGCTTTACAACGCTTTAAACATAGAGAATCGTTGCGAGATTTATTATCAAGGAAATGGGTGCAGGTGAGAAAGAAACGCAAGAAAAACAAATTTTTACACAAAAGATAAAAATAAAGATTCAAAACTTGTGTGTGTGTGTGTGTGTGTGTGTGTGTGTGTGT
>NW_012130168.1:141208-163291 GCF_000143395.1 Atta cephalotes | reverse complement strand
GTGTGTGTGTGTGTGTGTGTGTGTGTGTGTGTGTGTGTGTGTGGAGCGTGAGTGCGTGCGTGCATGCGTGTGTGTATGTGTGTGTGTTATATGCTAAAATGTATATAAAAATGTAATAATGTAATAATAGATATTTAATCAAGCAAGTTTGAGAATATAAAATTTTTCTTTAATTAGTAAGAGTTTATTTCGTCAGGTTTGGGAAATGTTTGATAAAGAAATTGAAAATTGTAATTATAATATGATTTTATGTGAATCGTATTATACTCCGTTTCAATGTTACTCAAAAGATGTAATTATGCTGTGCATTAAACAATATTTAGAACGATTATTTCATATCATGATTGATACGTCCGATTGGATAGGAGATTGTGCAGCTGAGACGTAAGCAAAGTTTCTCTACTAAGTTAATGTTCTTTTTATCTGCTCACATAATCAATATATTTTTATCTAATTTAAAAGATATAGAATACTTCTAGTTTTTATTATATAAAAAAGCTATTTTATTAGATAAAAAGATTTAGAATCATTTTCTTTGTATGATCTTTATATATTTTACTGTTAAATTAATTTTATTATATGCAATATATATGTATATACACATATATATGTATATATAAAAATTTTTTTTAGATATATATTGGAGCGATACAAGCGAATGATGTGTCGAAAAACAATAGAATATCATCAATAATAAAACATAATAGAGTGTAATTACTCGGGAAAAAATATTTTACACTTATATAATTATATAACGTATACACTAATACTTGTATTAGTATGTTATATAAGAAAAAATACTATAGAATATATGAAAATAAAAATTCTCTAAACTTGCAAGTATATAAACTCTTGAATAATTTTTCTGCTAATAATAAATTCAAATAGTAGAAAAGTCTATGGTAAATGTAGTATAATGTCCTCACCTCCGATTTTCTTGTAATTTTGTAAATTTATCTGTTTCTACGAGTAGAAATATAGTAGAATAATATACATATATTCTGAGAAAGAAAATCGTTGCTTAATTCTTAGTTTTTTAAATTAAATCTTCAAATTTTTTTATGTCAGTAATTAGGAAAATGATAATTATAAGTATTTATCATTTATTTATAATTTTAATGAAATTAGATTTAAACTTCAATTTATAAAAAGAAATAAAAAAATATTTTTATTAAAAAATACCTGAGAAAAGATGTTTTATATATAATTATATATAAAATATATTTATATATAATTATATAAAATTATATAGAAAATTATATACATACAATTATACATAATTATATATAAAATATATCCATTTATATATAGTTATATAAAATTATACATAATTTTATATAATTATATATAAAATATGTTTTCCCGAATATAGTTATCCTTTAAAGTTCATATTTAACATGTTAACATATACATAATAAATTTAAGAAATTTTTATAACTGGCTTCTTGATACAAACATAAATAATAAAGAGCATACAGCGACATGTAAAGTCGGTTCTACATTAATTGCAAGCTGATCGCAAGTTTGTTGCGACAGCCAATATGAAACGTTGATTTCAAAATGCAAGCTTCAGATTGGCTGTCGCAACAAACTTGCGATCAACTTGCAACTAATGTAGAACCAGTTTAAGATGTATGTAGCGACAGAGTCG
Source organism: Atta cephalotes (assembly GCF_000143395.1). Taxonomy (NCBI): domain Eukaryota; kingdom Metazoa; phylum Arthropoda; class Insecta; order Hymenoptera; family Formicidae; genus Atta; species Atta cephalotes. Next base: position 161,640 of record NW_012130168.1, on the reverse strand, counting down.
ATTATTGACGCTTCTGATTGACTGTTGCGAAGCATTACGACTGGCGGCGAAGTGTTTGCAACTTGATTGTAGATCACGCTTAATGTTCCGACACACCAGCGCGACACGCGATATCCAATGACAGTATACTTTTAGAATGAAAACATCGGTAAAGCTGTACATTCATTGGATGTCGCGCGCGACGAACATCGCGTTGATGTATCGGAGACAAAATGTAAGCAGTAAAGAAACCAAAATGTGATGAGAAACCAAAATTGGATTGACTACCGCTACCGTCTACGTTTTAGGAAATGGTTCTATTGAGCACTGTAACAATTGCCCACTGCCAATCACAGCGATTTCTGCGGGGAGTATTGGATTTTTTTTTTTTTAGTGCTGTGATTGTCTTGTGCGCAATTGGATCGTGAGCAATTGCTATACACTCTACGTTTTATATTGCTTTTCTGCTTTCTGCTTTTCTGTCAAGATATGAAGGTGTCCTAATGCATTAGAATTAGTACGCACGTTTCAATTGTATTAAGTCCGGATCAATAGATGTTTTTAAGCCATAAAAAATGGACGAATCATAGTCAATTATTCTCCTCGCATTCGACATTGTGATTGATCAATTTCTTATGGCTTAAAACACCTATTGATCCGGATCCATGGTGGAAGAGATAACATGATGTGCTCAATTTAGCGTCTCTCTCTCTCTAATGCCTTCTACAATTAATCCATAACGGACCTTTTACAATAAGCCATTAGTCATAAATCAGAAGTCAGAACCTAAAAATTGAGAGACAACTGTGATTAGCAATTTTTAGCTTATGACTAATGACTTATTGTAAAAGGCCCATAAATTTCCACTGTCTCTGTTTTATGAATGTTGCATAAGAAACAAAGCTTTTTTTGCTTGTTTGACACACATCATAATGCGCATCTTAGGACGCATTCATACCTTGACGGAAAAGCAGAAAGCAGAAAAGCAGTGATCAATCAGAATTCGCGCTAGTAGTAAGTACAAAAAAAAACGAAATTGTAACTAACACCAGTTAGAGTTCTGATTGGCTGCTGCTTTTCCGCTTTTTTGTTGAGGTGTGAACGCCCTAAGGTTCTCTTTCTTATAGAAAGAGAAACATAAAGAGTGTTAAACATGGAAAGATTAGTTTAGTATTAATTTCACGATGCGAAACAGGCCGATATTCATAGTAAATTCTTATATTTAAGACTGTCTTAAGTACAGTGTTAAGATGTCATAAGTCAATCCGAGAACTGTATTAGCAATTAACATCTTAAGAGTTTTTATTTAAGAGTTTTAAAATTAAAACAGCCTATAAATACCGCCCCATGTTTCGCGTTTCACAATTGACAGCCTTTGTCTCTCATGCGACATTCATAGAAATGTGTGGTCTACAATGACAGTAGCAGTAAAGGATTAAACATAATAGACACAGGCAATAGGTATAGAGAACAGGGAATAACGAGCTGTTCAATCAGAGCTCTGTTATTGCCCATCGTAAATCATGCAAAAGAGAAATGGCAAAAAAGAAAAAGAGAGACACTTGCAAACACTATTTTCCATCTAAGGTTTAAACCGGCTCAGTATGTAAAAATCAACTAACTACTCTCAAGTATTCGCCTGTTACAGTCAAACGACAGGAGAATGCTCGACTGTAGTTGGTTGATTCTACATTCTGATCTGATTTAAATCCTCGATGGAAACTAGGCCACCATGTTGTCTCTTTCATAGGTAACCCTTAAATCGAGCCGTGTAGCATAGTAAATGATGCAACCAATTACAAAAGAAATTAAGAGAAAAGAGACGAAGAAGAGTGGAAAAAAGGGGTGGGAAAGAGAGGGAATAAAGAGTTCAAAGAAAGAAGATACGCCAGAAAACTGGTTTTTAACGTATTGATTTTATTTTGATGTTTTTCTTCTTTTTTAAATCTCTTTAATATAAAATCTGTTTAACGATGCCACACATTCAACTATCTCTTTCAGGCAAAAGTTGTTTTTGCTTCCTTCCATTTATATACACGATTAGGTCTAAGGCCGTAGTTGTTTAACTTTCTTTTCCCAATCGGTATCGAGCGTGGACGAAAAATTCATCTGAACGGAGCCTTTTACAAGGGGAATCTGAGATTAGCGATTGAGATTAGGGAAGAAAAAATCAAATATTTTGCACTTTTCTTCTACTCGACTCAACATCAGTTTCTTGTGTCATCAAATTCCTCAAATAGATCATTTTATTCCGAGCTCTATATATATATAGAGAGAGAGAGAGAGAGCTCGGAATAAAACGATCTATTTTTTTCTAGTTTCTTCCCATTTTTTTTATTTTGTCCCCTTCTTTATTTCGACATCTGTACAACGCGCAAATGAAAATGTTTTCACATCGTATACGCATACTTATTACTCTACACTTACTTACTCTACACATGGTCACGCGACAAATATTAAGTTATCCTTTCAAATCCAATCGATCGAGCGAATACGGCGCAACCTCTTTATTCTGTGTCACATCTTCAAACAGAACAAAGAGTCTGCCATAGCAGAGTTTACGCATATGTAATTCAAATGGTGAGATACGATGCCGATGTTCTTTTTATCTCTGATCTCATCCCTTGTCTTGGCAGTACACGCTACGTTCAGATAGATTTCCAAGTCCATGGTATCAAGCATTCGCACGTTTTCACTTGTCGACAAGAGATACATATAATTGGGCGAAGAATTCGTCATTCTAGACATCGCATTACTTCACTAATTACAAGTCTCTGCTAAGTATGGCTAAAATTACTAACGGATGTATCATGACACGCGTCGCGTGATGAAGTTGAATATAAGAAATGATGAAGTTTTGTCACATTTTCTTTCCTACGTCTCATACATGTACGTACATATACAAAGGCCAATTTAGATCAGAAGCTAGCGACAAAGCTATAATAATATCGAGTTTTTCTCTTCTTTTTTTCTTTTTTTTTAAGCTTCTGCAACAACGTGCTTCTCTCGTTATTAAATTTCGCGTTATCGTATATCGTATTAGGAAATGAGAAGAAAGGAAAACAAAACGAAAGTATCGAACCATTGGCGATCAGTAGGTATAGTAACACGAGATGTAGAGTTTACTATTGAAATTGATTGTTAAAATTTGGTAAGTAAATTCAACTGTGAAAACGTGCAAATTTTATACCTCTCGAATATCTACTGTTCGCACCGTTAACGTTAGCACGATTTGTCAGTATGCAAATGTTGTATCTCGCATACTCGATGTAATCTTTCGCGTTCAAAGATCCTGCGCGTATCAACATCTCGTAACAAAACTCATTATCAACAAATCGCAGAATCGCATATCTCGCTAGCGTTTTACCCTGCAAACCGTACTCCAGTTTTGTTAGTTATCGCTTGCTTCATTCAAATCTAATTCGAAAAAGTCGTGTGATCGTCTTATCCTCTTTTCTCCGAGTTCTTCCTTAATGAATGGAATCGATACGCAATCACGGGCAGAAAAATATGCCACATGCACTTCCATATACCTTATGCTCTCTCACATAATTGCAATAATCATCTCGATTAAAAACAATGAATGGAGGGAGGGGGGGGAAGGTCAGAGAAAGGGAAAAGGAGAAAGTATTCGCTGGCGCGCGTGATCAATCTTGTTTTTCCATCGAGTTGTTACTTGATATTACAATGTAACGCAAGCTGTATGAGAAAATTAAAACTGCTGAATTTAAAAATACGTTCATTAAACGCGAACGGTGTATATTTTCTGCACACATTGAGCATTACTCGATAAAATGCATGATCCAAAAGATCATTAATGCCTAAATTCTAAGCAGAATCATCGCAAAGCTCATAACATATTTTTATAAAACTTGTAAGAATTTTTAAATGCTTATACCTTTATACAATATTTTTACAGACATCTTCTTACTAGCCATAAAATTAACAAAAAATCGTAGATATTTTCGAATAATCGTACATTTTACGATACATATGCATAAAATTAGAAAACTACTCATAAGTTCTAACAAGTTTTACGAGAACACGTTACGGATTTACGATTCTGCTTAGAATTGACTCATAAATCTTTCTCTGGTACACATGCTAATTCGATAAAAGTCAACTCGTGGGAATTTTGCGAAATTGCATAATGATAAACTATCATTTTACCATTTTAAAACTTGATTAAAATAATCAAGAAGATTTTTACGGGATAATACAGGCCATAGGTCATTCAACGCTCGACCTACATTTGAAATAACAAGTTACCTTCAAGATGGTCAACGCTCTCTCCAATCATTTAGAATCATTTATAGTACCATACGGGATGATTCATGGCTGAAAATATATAATCGGCCTCTCTTTCCTCTCATTGTAATCAGTAGTAAGTGTATGCGAGAGTTATATAATTTCAAACTGCTCATCAACGCAGAAAGTTGACGATTGATGCTTATTTATATCGATTAGTACATAATTTATATCGATTAGCGATCGATAAATCGAGAATGTGTAATTAAAGCGAGCGGCTCTTCGAGAAAGTTCCAACAATTGACACGCCATCATGAAAGTAACTCAATTTTGAAAGTCTTATCCTACCTTTTCAGAATACTATCGCTCTTCCTTTTCTTCCTTTAATTTATGCCGCAGCTACTGATTGTGCGGTAAAATGACGGGTATAGTCTGCTGCGCACCCGGAGGTGGCTGCGGTGGCAGGTATTGCATGTGTTGTGGTGGAATTGATGGTATATGAGATGGAATTATAGGGCACATAATCGGATAACTCGGCGCGTGACCTTGCGGCGGAGGTTGCGGATATGTAGGCTGTGGAGTACCAGGTGGATTATAAGCGCCCGGTGTATGTGGTTGATTCGGATTGGCTGGGGATGGCGTTTGGCTAGGTGGCTGCTGAGCTACATGAGGATGCGGATGAGTGTGTGGGCCCATATATTGTATGCCAGGGGCTTGCGGCCCTTGCGAGTCATGGTGATGATGGTACGGAGTGGCCATATGAGGTGGCGGCGGTGCCTGAACCATTCGTACCATTTGTTGATACGCCGGTTGTCCTGGATAAGGCACCTGGAATGGATGTATAGCTGGTGCTAACAATGGCTGTCCCGTTGCTGCGGCCACTTGCATCTGAGATGCTATATCTGGCGCACGATGCTGCATCATAGGTACTGTAAAAATCATACAATACACACACATACATATACATATATATATATATACACACACTATTTTATGTTTGTGCATGCGTGCGTGTATAATTATGCCAATCGGCAGAAACAGCAAAAGAGAAAAAACGACAATTGATCTTAAAATAACTTGGAAGGAAGCAATTTCAAATTTGTTGAATAATATTCGTATGCAAGAACTGATTGTTCAGAAAATTAACAAAATTGGTTTTCAAATCTCTATTAGTATTGAAAAAAATTAGTATTGAAGAAAGATAATTACACATTAATCTTCACGAACCATATAATTACTATATTCATATTATCACGAACGCATAAAGAAACTCGAGATACAAATGTATCGTGTAAGAATAGTCCAAGGAATACTAACCCTTCCGGAACCTTGCCACTTGTTGAGTAGGTGGTTGACTAAAAGCTGTCGGTGTTACATATGCCGGCATAACAACGGTCGCGGGCATAGTCGCTCCTGTATACTGAGGAGTTTGCGGTGTATGCGGTCGACTAGGCGTCGGTGTACTAGGTGAGCGCTACACATTGTAAAAATATAAATTATATTTCCATTCCAGGGAATCTTATTTTTAGAAAAAAAAAAAAAAAGTAAATACCAAAACTAGGAACATATTGTAACATACGTTACATATACTATATGTAACATACGTTACATATAGTATTTCTCTAGTTTTTCATGCACGCACACACACGCACACACACACACACACACGCACACACATACGCACACGCACACACACACACATACGCACACGCACGCACGCACACACACACGCACGCGCGCGCGCACACACACACACACACACACACACACACACACACACACAATCTAGTTCAACTTTTCATAACTAATAATGTACATTACTAACCGGCGTGAATGGTTTGGCATTTGGATTGAATTCTTTAGCGTTCGGATTTAAAGTAGATTTCTTAAAAGCAGTAGTTATCTTATCAACCACGGGTTCCGATGGAGATTGTTGCACTGCCGAAGTATTCTGAGGAGTTTGAGCTGGTTGTGATGGTGGTGGTGGTGGTGGTGGTTGTTGTTGTTGTTGTTGTTGTTGCTGCTGCTGTTGCGATGGTGGTGGTGGTTGCTGCTGCTGCTGCTGCTGCTGCTGCTGCTGCTGCTGCTGTTGCTGCTGCTGCTGTTGTTGCTGCTGCTGTTGCTGAGGCGGACTTGTAGATCTTACCAATGGACCAGGTGGAGGCTTACTGGTAACTGGTTCCTCTTGTACAGTTGGATGTTGCTGATGAGGACTGGTATGTTGTTGTGAAGGTGGTTGTTGCTGCGATTGCTGCTGTGGACTGGTATGTTGATGAGGACCTTGATGATGCGGCTGATTCATTGAAGTAGCGGAATGCACATCTTGTTGATGCTGATGCTGTTTTCTGGATATTTGAGGACTATCTGAAGATCCTTGCGATTCCGCTAATTTAAATTCTGCAGCGAATTGTCTCAGTTCCGAATGCTGTTCTTCTCTTCCACGTGGTGTTGGAACCTTAAAAAGTAAAACTTATAAGTTACCCCGTGATTAAAAAAAAAAAGAATTTAGATGAGAATATGTACTGTACCTTTCTATGATCCGATTTATGTATAACTATTTGCCCTTCTACAGAGTTTTGTTGCGTCAATGACGTATGTTGCTGATGTGTAGATTGTTGTTGAGAAGATGCAACGTTCGATTGCGGAAATGGCGCTGGTGGCGCTTTATCAGCTTGATAAACCTGTCTGCCAGGTCGCTCACGTTTTTCTGTATTTATTTTATTTGGAGGTGTCTGTTGTTGTGATGGGAAGTTTACTTGTGGCATCGAAGGAGTAACTTGAGATTGTGATTGATTCTGCTGGATTACTATACCGAGAAAATATAATTATCAAGATTTACATTACAAGTTTACTATGTAAGAATCATACTTTCATTTCACAGAAATATACACAAAGAACTGTGATCAATTGAAAATTGTTTCTGCACATATGCGATATATAAATTGCAGCGTTATCAATGTGTTAATAACCTTGCAAAGTTAATTTAGTCAAAAGCATTATCTTAACGTAGAGCAGATTAGTAATAATGTATTCCGTCCGATTTTCATTTTTACAAGATGCGAGCAATATTAATATACCTTGTTGTGACTGCGTCGTCGGTGGAGGCACAAACGGCGGTGGTGGATTATTGTATGTGACAACCACTCCATTGGGCGGCATACTCATATTTAAGGATACCGAATGTTGTACCGAGGTATGAGCAGGCTGTACTCCAACCGATATGCTCGGTTGTGGGACATTCATCGTAACCGTGGACGGAGGGGGTTGACTGTAGACATTCTTATTACTTGTGGTTCCTGGCGAAGACGGAGGTTCGCTGGATCTCATCAATTTGCTAGTGTTACCATTTTTCTTTTTTAACGGCGGTGGAATATATTTTCCTTCGGTGGGTCTCGTCTAGAACCAGATAACTAATAAGACAAATTTGATGGATAAAAGACGAAATTCTGAGATATAGTCTGAATCTTACCACAGCTGCAAATCTTTCCTCTTCATCGCCGTTTTCCAGTTCTAATCTAGCTTTATGATTCGGTTGAGATTCGATCTCATTTGCTATTTCAGCAGCTTTTTGTTCTTGTTCCTTGTAATCTTTTGTGTCTTTACGTTGTAGTTGTAGAGTGTAACCGACCAAAGAAGGTTCAAATGTCGTTTGAACTCCGTATTCTTGTTCATTTTTACGAAACATTTCGTTGACGTCCCAACCGTTCTAAAAAGAAAAAAAAGAAAAATCATTTGGATAATTTTACATGCAATTCGTTTAATAGTAATAATAAGTGTCCTCTTAAAGTAATTGTAATAAATGCACTTACAGCAGCACCATCCAATTCTAAATCGGCTCCATTCATGGTAGTCGGAGGATCCCAAGGTTCGAGTTCCTTCTCGCCGATTAAACCATTAAATTTACTAATGGCTGTATCCGTTTGAAAAGTATCTCTTATAGCATAATCTAAATCAACATCCATGGCAGATATAGTAACAACGTCTTGTGGTTTAAAAATTAATTTCTCTACTACGCTATCTACGCAAATCTTTCCAGAGCTCTCTACACGATGAGCTAATTCCAACACTACATCAAATTGACTCGAAAACGTTCTAAACACGCCCTCAAACAGCGAGCCATTTTGAGTTTGAATCTGTAACAGAAAACAAAGAAAAGAATATTTAACATTAAACATCACAGTAATGTATTGTATGTACAAATTATTTTGAATAATATTATGTATAGTCATCCACTACCTGTACGGTGTTGCCAACGTGGCTAGTAACCGCATGCATAAAATGAGCATTGTTATAAACCCCCTCTGCTGCTACATTCCTCTCTTGTGGTCCACGTGCTCGCGGAGATCTGGAAAAAGGACGGATCGAAAAAAAAACGTTAATTTTTCTTGTATATAATCATCATTATGTGTTGCTATGTTTTGGATATTATACCTGCTATTATGATCTTGACGAGGAAAGCCAAGTGATTGGCAATACCTGTTATTATTCGTACGGTTCCTCTTCTTATTCATTTTGCTTGATTGTTCTTGGCTAATCGCTGATGGATTTCTGCCGCCGGTTTGTTGGAGGCCCTCTTGTTTCCTAGTAGGGACCGGAATTTTGACTACTTTCCCGATGACTGCTTGACGTCGAAAATATCCGTTTTCTTGTCCGTGGACGGGTACAGGTACGGGTATGGGATGTTCGAATATCTTTATGCAACGTTATTACGTTTGTCGGCTTGATTCGTTGCAGAGACGACTGACGCGATGAGATAAAGAAAAAGGAAGACGAGGATGAAGATGAAGATAAAAACGAAGACGAAAATGAATTCGAGGACGACGAGATAAAGGATAAGGAGAAGGAAGTGGAAAAAGAGGCAACTATCAACATTCACGAAAACTTTTAGGTTATATATTGAAATGAAATAAGCTCAAATGCAAAACAATACAAAGTGGGCACCAAACCAACGGCGCAACGCACAAGATGAACTCGTCAAACAGAAAAATTGCGTTTGAAATTGCGCGGCTCGATACGGGAGCGAAATGCTGTCACGATCACAGCACTAAGATACTTAATCCCTCAGCCGAAACGGAGGATGCGTGTACGCGATATGCATGTACATACGCTGACGGCTTGACGGGGATGTAAGTGCGCGACAGAAGGCGCGAGCGCGAAAGCTCGCTTCAAACAAGCTCGTGTCTCGATAATTGTCAACGACCGCACTTGTGACGTAACGCTCTACGCGACGGCTGCTCTTCGACGATAGAGTATCAATACGGAAAGTTGCGTGTTACGGCTACAGCTCTCGATTAACGGGCACCAACGGGGCTTTACTTTAGTCTATGGAAGGGAAAAAGAGAAGGAAGGAGCGAGGGGAACAGAGAGACAGAAGAGAGAGAGAGAGAGAGAGAGAGAGAGAGAAACGTACCGACGACCGTGAAGAGTGTAAAGTGCAAACTATGACGGTCTGGGAACGACGTGTGCCAAGCCAAGTGTGGCGGCGAAGAATCCGTGAAGATACGCGCGTTTCTATCTCTCCTTGTTTTCAACTAATCAACATGTGGCAGAATGATACACGACAGACTCGCAATCTTTCAACGTACCTACGAGTCGCCTGATCAACCTGATCACGGTGACTCTTGGACGCAGTCGCCACCTGGTGAACGTCTGTCTGGCCCGTTCGCTCTCGTGGCAGTTATATGGCTCGGATTAAAGCTCTAGATTTACAAGAGTAATGCGTCTGCCATTTTTGGCCTAGTTTACATCGGTCTAGTTTACATCATGCACTTGATAAGCTGGAAATAGCCACAAGGAACAGGGAATAAGAGATTTCCACCTATTGAAAAGTGTCCATCCCATTATATAGTTTTTGATAGTTTTTTGATAGGTTGAAATTTGTTACTTCTTGCCTATTCCTATTGCCTTTGCTTTTCATACACTGCGTTCAGCAGAATTATATACATAGAGCTGGTCTCATCAACTCCGAATCGGTCGATTATACATTGAAACTGATCAATCGCATTTGCTGTTCAGTAGAATTGTTCAATCACGGTTGACATTTAATCGACCAATTAGTTTAATCGGAATTAGTGAGATCGGGTTATAGGTCAGTATGGATTTCAGGGAGAGATCTATGAACATTGCTCAAGATTCAAGATGATCTTAAGCTAATGCTTGAGATTTCATGAACCAATCAAAGGTCGGTATTCATAGACATATCTTAGGTTTATTCGCATCGCATGCTCCTACTCACTCAAACGCGCTCATTAGAATGAGTAGGAATTATGTTGAAGCATGTTGGAGTATGCTACGCGACAAACCTCTTAAGCCGGTTCTACATTAGTTGCAAGCTGATCGCAAGTTTGTTGCGACAATATGAAGCGTTGATTTCAAAATACAAGCTTCAGATTGGCTATCGCAACGAACTAATGTAGAATCGGCTTTATATTCATGACCGTCTTAAGTACGGTACTTAACAAATTACAAATCAATCAGAGGGCCATATTAGCGTCTTAAGATATTATTTAAGACGATCTTAAAAAAAATTAGAATCGATGAATATGGGTGCGGTCCACTTGACGTTACAAATGATTCGAAACTTTTGATTGACCAATCGGAAGAAAGAATTTTATTAACCAATCAAAAAATACTTCGAAACATTTGTAGCATCAAGTAGACCGTAGCCGATGAATACCAGCCATAGTCAATTATTATTTCACGATCGTCTATAAAATAACATCTAATGCCTCCGGCACATCAACGAGAGGTTAGTCGCGCACGATATCCAATAAGTGTATAATTTTACCGACGTTTTCATTCTAAAAGTATATTCTCATTAGATGTCTCGTGTTAAATGTCGCGCGTGGATGTGCCAGAGCTATAAGTAAGATGCTAATGTCCTCTGATTGGTTCGTGACACCTCAAAACAGAATTTATGACAGTCTTGAATATAAGAACTGATTATGAATATTGGACTCTAACTAACCTTATGTTCTTCCACTATGGTAGCCTGTATAGGTGCGATACTCTGTAAGATCAATATTGGATGCATTCAGTACTACGACCGCTCACTGAGCATTCAATGAGCTCTTGTATCTGTCTATATTTTTAGTTCTAACGGAATATCCCAATCAGATGCAAGAGCTTACTGAGGCTTAAATACAATATACAATAGGCGCATGCAATAGGCACAAGAGCTATCCAATCAGAGTTCTGGGATATTATGATATCGGATTCTATAATATCGAATTTACACACCAGAGCTCTGATTGGATGGCTCGTTATTCCCTGTTGACTGTGTCTATTGTGTTTGCCTATTGTGTTTAAGCTTTTACGACACTTCCGACATTGCGACACGATCAATGTAGAATGGCCTTAATATTCGCCTAATGTTGGAAAACATAAAGCAGAATTTTATTCCATATCGATGATACGACGCAAAATCTTGTTTTCTAATTAGTTGCAAAGCATCGTATGACGCACGTCGGATCCAATATGAATTCAGCATAGGCTGCGGTCCATTTGACGCTACAAATGATTCGAAGCTTTTAATTGACCAATTAGAAGAATTTTACTAAGCGTACGAAAATGCTTCAAAGCATTTGTAGTATCAAGTGGACCGTAGCACTGAGGCCTGGTCTACAATCAGTCGAGAGACGTTGGCTGCAGTCAAAGTCTCGCTACAAATGCTTTGAAGCATTTGATGAACCAATTAGAAGAAAGAATTATATAAACTGACCAATTAAAAAACGCTTCAAAGCAGTTTGCAGCATCGCGCTGACTGTACCGGTTGTCGTATGTTGTGTGCATACGCATTACCTTCATTTTTCGTGTCGGTTGTCGATGTCGGCTGTTAGGAGTCATTTGGATTGGTCAGATCTCATCTTTTAACGACATCCGACAAGCGACTTGATTGTAGACGAAGCAGATAAATATTCACTTTTCAACTTTTTTTTAATTGTTGGAAATTTTTGAAAAATCATGCGGACCGTTGGATACTCCGTATAAGAGATATATATAAAAGAACATTTATTTGTCTTTATAAGTATATATTGTAATAATAATAAGTACATATTGTAATAATTAACAAAAAAATGTACATTCTGCTGCGAAAATAGAAAAATTAACAACTAAGAGAGAAGGAAAAGATAGCTTTAAGTACAGACTTAAGATGCCACGAACCAATCAGTATTAATATCTTAAAATATTATTACTTATAATATGGTCTTAAAATAAGAATCTATTAATATCGTCCAATAGATTCAATTAATTCATGATTAAAAATATATAATAATTTACTACAAATATTAATATAATTACATTACTATATTATTGAAATATATACATACATAATATAATTAATATATACATATTTTTTATCTTAAAGAAATTATTTTCTATATTATATGATTTTAGAATCAGATTTACGATATCTAATTATTTCATTTTCGTCCATATCGTACATTGTATTGAGCTTGCGAATAAAATTTTTTGTTCTATCGTAAACAAAATTGTCCATTTGGCCTAAAACATTGACCAACTCGATTATTTTTTCAAATCCACGATTTATTCTTTCAGATCTGTCAATGTCTGATATTGTTTGGAATTCTTCATTCTGTGATTCTTTTTTCAATAAATTCCTGGACAATTGTTCAGATTTATTTTCCGCCGCTATTTCGGCAACGTCTGCAAGTGATATCTGGCAAAATTTGACAAAATTAATTTTTGTTAAAAAAGTATATATACTATTGGCCTAGTTTACATCCACTGGATACTAACTAATAATTTTCTATTGAATTATCTTAATTTCGGCGATATTTGTGTAAATTAAACATATCCATGATATTTAATTAATCATTTGGATTTATAATATTATTACATCAATTTTAGTACATCATAAATACGTTGCTAAAATTAAGATAATTTAATAGAAATAAGTTACTAATTAATACGTGTATCAAGTATTTGGTGTAAACTAAAGTCATTATCTTTTTGATCAAATTGAATTAGACAATTTTGTGCGCGCGCGTACAGTAGCTGATGTACAGCTCTATTACTTTATTTTACTTACCATATACATAACAAAGACTGAGAAAAAGAATATATTCATTTTGTCAAAATGCTCACTAATCTCTCCGTATAACACCGTCTATTCCAAAGTTTTTTTTCTCGAAAAATTAATAATAATTGACAAGAATAATGCACTCTGTTGATTCGATCAATATATCGGGTCCTTAACTAACAATGAGACGATTCGACGATTTGCATCCTTTTATATATAAGAATCGTATGTGTATGCACATTCGATTGTATATTGTGTAGACGTACGGAATCATTTTTGAAATTTTATTAATATCTTTTTTATATTAAAATTAATTAACTTGATTAAATATATAGACTAACTTTATATAGACTAACTTTAATATGTAATAATAACAGAAATAATGGATTAGGGATTATGAACCTTGAGTCATTTTAATATAATTTTGTATCAATTAAAATTTAAAACATTTTATTTATGGGTCACATCGGCAAATTCTTCTTATAGTATGTGAGTTTGACTGACGTTTGCAATGCGAAAGCAATGCGGAATCCGCTGATTAAGTGTAATTACTTGTTTTGTCGTTACTAAATCCAATAAAGAAAAATTATTTTACATTTGACCACATTGATTAAAAAAGCAGATGCAACATTTCTTATTCTTTATGATTTAACACACACACACACACACACACACACACACACACACATACACACACACACACACACACACACACGCTCGCTCGCTCGCTCGCTCGCACGCACGCACGCACGCACGCACGCACGCACGCACGCACGCACGCACGCACGCACGCACGCACGTACACGCACACACATATACACATATATATATATGCGCGCGCGCGTGTATGTGCACATTCTCTATTATCTAATATTGTATGAAGTTTAACATATGTAACACATAATACACTTGAGAGATGAGAGCTACTGATGTATTAATAATTAATTTATTATTATAATCATAGTGTGCGTTTGAATTTTATCTTAAATTGTTAATATAAAATTAACGCAGAATGTTTAAAACGTATATTGACGATACTTTCATCGATATCGTTGGGATACGAAAATTCTGTTCCTTGACATCGTTAAGATCATATATATATCGATTACCAAGCACGCAAATATTTATCTATTTGCAGGAAATATGATAAGCGTCACGATGCATCAACAATAATTATCCGGAAAATCATTTTTAATTTTGATTCATTTTCACGTTCATTATTCACGTAGCAAGTTAAAGGAATTCTACGAATACGAATTTCCTTATGATCAATTATAAAAAGTACTAAATTTGAGAAAATATCGATTCCTATCATTTGTGCACTTGTGTTTTCACCCCTTACTCATTGCTACTAATATATTATAAAAATATATATGCGATAATAAATAATAAATAATAAATAAGAAATTTTGTGTTTGTGATATACGTTGCCAATATAAATCTCTATATTTATCACAATGACACGTACTGTTACCGCAATAATTAATTTAATTGTCGCAAGCCCAGATCTAAAGTCCAGATCTTTTATACATTCGATATCTAAACATTTATACATATATATATATATATGTATATATGTATATATATGTACAGTTCTCTGCTCTCTATTATTTGTTTGTACATCTAGGATAATATTATATTTATTTTATGTACACATGTGTATAATTACATATAATCTTACTTTTTTATTCTTTGAATTATTATTTGCGTTCAATGTAACCGTCATACGTGCCATATCGATTTATTTGACGGGAGTAACCTGCAGCAATTTAATCCTATTATTTTAAAATACATGCGGCTTTGAAGGAATCATGAACTGAATTGCCAAAATTATTTTGTAAATTGATCAATATTTTCTGAAAGAAGAAGAAATGAAACCATCAATATTTATAATTACATAGCGGATTATCAAGAAATACCGATCACGTTCTCTGAGGAATACGATTGTTAGGTTTGTTAATATTTTTTTTTCTAAACTATCCAAGTAGAGCACAGCGCCTAAAGTATTAAGAAAAAAAGTATATATAAGCGCTTTTTCAGCGCTTTATAATGACGTTGCTGTGCTATTTGGATAGACGATACAAAATTAAAACGAGATTTACTAAATTGCTATACGATTAACGTAATCATGCAGCCAGCTTTTATTGTATATATATATATATATATGAAAATTTCACTTTTAATTAATTGTTGATTAATTTATAGTATTAATTATCTCCAAAGTTATATAGGTACATCGATTCCGTGACGCGAATCGATTCATTAATAGAAAAGAAAGACAGTATAAATCTAAGCTAGTGATTCTAAAAATTGTATTTATAGTTCTTAATTTAAAACCATCCTATAAATAATATTTTAAGATGCTAATACGGCCCTCTATTTCATGACATTTTAAAATTGTACTTAAGACGGTCTTTAATATCACATCCAACTATGAAAAATATCGGCCTCTCTAAATGCAGATTCAATTATTACAGTGAGAACTACTATTAAGTATTAAGAAATAATACTACTATTAAGTATTAAGAAAATATTAGATATCTTATCGGAATAATGATGTGATAATGTAATAATTTAGGGAAACAAATAAAGATCACGATGACAATGATCAAGTACTTTTATTAATTATTTATCAGCTATCAAGTATGTTTATAATACGATACGAAATTACGCAGATTCAACTAACTTGGCGAAATTGACTCTCGCGAATTTATCCAAGATGTTACACACATTAGTAATTTACAGGAATAATTTGATATTCTTAATTTTCTGGTTTTGGTGTCGTGGCCTGCTGCAACTGATTACTCAGGTTTTGCGAAGCCTGCACGGCGATGTCAATTGCTTGTTTGGTAAATTTGGCGATACCTTCTTGAACCTTGCTGGAATTTTCGCTGATGGTCTTAGCGGCGTTCTCTGATTCTGACACAAGAGTCTGAACACCCTCTTGGAACTTGGTACTCAGCTGATTTATCTGCTCCGTTGTCTCAGGATTGACATTTAAATTGTTGAACGTTTCAGATAGCTTGTTCTTCATATTTGTCCAAACGTTCTCCAACTCAGGACTCTTGGCCTTGATCTGCGAAATGATCGGTCATGTGTGCATACAGCTAAGAATGTTTTTTTCTCAAGTTTTAAAAAGAACATAGAATTTTTCTCGGAAAAATTTAAAGTATATCGAGAGATATTGTATAATTGTATGCGAAATATTGTATAATTAAATATATACAGATGTGAAAACGAGATGCAAATTAAGGCATGATGCGCAAGAAGCATTAAAATTTATTTCAATTATTGAAATAATATAGCGCACAATTTATTTAAATTTTGTAACAATATTTTATTTTTAGCGACACTTATTTAATAAAAAATACGTATTCAAAAAAATTGAAATAACATTGTTATGTAATATCGAATTATTCGATGCTACATAATTTTTGTACAATTTTAAGTGCGCGCGATGTTTTTCAAGTATATAAGCTATATTAAGTATATAAGCTGTATTAAGTATAATATTCTTGACAAGAAAAGGTATATACATGAAGAGCAAACTTTCAAAATGCATTTTGTCAAAAATTTCATTTTTTAAAGAAGCCATAACATTTAATGTTGAAAGACTCATATCGTAAGTTATTCTACGATGTTTCTGAAAGCATTTTGTTCCTGAAAACATCAATTTATGTGCTGAAAAAAATTTTGACATTCAAAGTGCATTATGTCCTTCAACTAGAGACGAACAAAATGTATTTGTTTAACATTTTTAGCAACTGTTTAGCAATTTTGTTGAACATTTCACATTTTATACTAATTGACAAATTATCATTTTCTGTAAAACGCGCAATTTTCTTGGCCTTCTTTTTTGTTTCTTGAAAATTAAATTTTGGACAAAACGCATTTTGAAAGATTTTTGTTTCTTATATATACATTTCGGATCAGTAAATTTTTCTATTATCTAAGTATAGAAATAAAAAAAACATGTCAGTGTAATTCATCGTTTACTTGTAACTGTTTATATTTTTACACACAGACAGGTTATAATAACATATGCAGCGAGAACAAAAAGTACTCGTATAAGGAAATTTTTTAATAAAAAAAGTCTTATTTGTACAAAATAAACATTAATTAACAATTTTATACAATGAATATATTCTATTCTAATAAACGATAAACAAACGATTTGCATGTATTTCTGATTTTAGAAACTAAATTTCTCGATTGTACGAATACTTTTTGAGCATTCAAACCATAGAATTTGTAACTTTTGTTTATTTTTCAGATGATATATTTTCTATAATTAATGTATATTTTTATTATATATATATATACTATACATATATATATATATATATATATATATATATATATATATATATAATTTTAAGAAACATACAATCTATATTATTCTTTATGAATAAATTGTTAATTACCCAGCAAGAAATCGTCAAATCGTCGAATCGACGTCAAATTGGTGTCGAAATCATCGTATCGATATTGATTTAACATTAATTCGATGACTCATTTCTCGCTGGATAATATTTACTTTTTAAAAATAAAGTTTTTTAAAAAATATATTTTCTCTGTACGAATACTTTTTGTACTTACTGTATATTAAATAAGATTATAACTTTTTGTTGTATTATATGTAACGCATCGATATTTTGAATCGTTGTACATAAATTGTACTGTAAACTCATTTTCGATTTCGATCGCGATTATCTCTTTTGCTTATTCACATCGATTGTCTCTTTAAGGATCTATTTAGAGAATTAATAAGTTGGTCGGCTTTTCTCTTGCCAATTTGATTCAGAGAATAAACAATCCTCTACTTCTACACTCTATGTGAAAAATTAGCCGGTGCGGCGATGTTCTTTTATCTCTAATTTCTAATTTCTAAAATATACGTCTTATATGCTCTAGATTTCTAGGTATACGAGAATGTAGCGCGCCGATACTGCGAATAAATAAGTCAGCCTTTAATCTTCATATAAAAGAGTCTACATTTAAAAGAGTTGTACATACCAAATGGAATTATTTCCATTCCATCCAAAATTGAAATATCGAAATACAAAATGCATTTTAACAATCGCTCGAACATTTGCTTATAATTAGTCAAGTTGCAATGAAACACATATTTAACGTACCAAGTATGTAAAAAATAGTGTGTGTGTGTGTGTGTGTGTGTGTATGTGTGTATGTGTGTGCGTGCGTGTGTGCGTGCGCGTGTGCGTGTGTGCGTGTGTGCGTGTGTGCGTGTGTGCGTGTGTGCGCGCACGCGTGTGTAAATGGTTCGAGTTTACCTCATCAGACATGTTCTTGAAGAACATCTGGACATTGCTGACTAAGTTGGTAGTTCCTTCCTTAATAGCTGTATTGAGATCCTTTTGATTTAGCTGCTGTTGAAGTTGAGCGCCCAAATTGTTGATGAGATTTTGGGCTTCTCTGATGTGGTCGGACAATTGAGGAGGTTGCGTGTCAGTCTGCTGATTCTCGACATCACTAGTTGGTACAACCTTGCCCTCTGTTGTGACCAAGAGGACGGCTAAGATAATCGAAAGTAAGTACCTCATTTCCCGCTGGTATTTTCTTCGTGGTCGATTAGGAAACAACTGATGCGTAGGATGGAAGATTATACTCCCTTTTATAGGCATTTCTTATCGAAGGGGGCAAAGTGCTTATTATCTCACTTCGACGACAACGACCTGTGTTTCTCTCGCTGCATAGAAGGCATATACACATATACTTATATATACTTATTTGAATCTGCGCTTACTTCAAGATGCTCGACATTTTCAGAAAGTGTTTGTTTCAAATACTTATATAAAGCTCATTTTTAAATTTTATTTCCTAAATTGTTGCTCGACTAATACAAATAATGAAAATAGATAAAAGAAACGGAGCTTATTGCTATTTACAACTCAAGTTTTACGTGATTATTTTATATTGTATTATATTCATTATTATAATATTATATTGAATTATTTCTTCATGGTGATTATGATTTTTATTCTGTAAAATTATTTTTAATGACATTGTCTTTAAAAAATAATAGATTGATCTCTCTTTAATAAATCTTTCCTGCAGAGAAATTTGAGATACATATGTTACTTTAAACTTTAATAATTTAATGTACATACATATGTATTATATGTATGAAATTTTTTGTTAAAATTTGAAATGATTAATAAACACCTAACTTAGCTTAAAAAAGTTTTAATTTTCTTTTCGTAATGTGTAGATACACACACACACACGCGCGCGCGCGCGCGCGCGCGCAAACGCGCGAACGCACGCACGCACAATTATGTATGTTCGTGTTTTACTTAGTTGGACGAACAAATTGTTATTATACATTTAGCAAGAATTTTATATTTATCGCAAAAGAAATTAAAATTAATTATTGTTTTTTATTAAAAAAAGCGCGATACTTAATTCTTCATTTACAATTGTTGTTATAAAGCATATAATATTTAATTTTTTGCAAATATTTTGTTAAAATCTTTTTATAAAATGATTATGAAAATTTTTAATATCAAATATTTTTTATTTCCTCTTAAGAGAGAGAAAGAATAATTGAAAAATATTTTCTCAATTTATGATTTTAATATTAAGTTGAAACTTTAACTTAAGTTTAACTGTTTTTCAAAAATCATGATACTTCATCTCGGATCGTATTTCCAAGTTAAGCTAAATCTTATATACACATATGTGTGCGTGAGTGCGTGCGCGTGTGTGTATATATGTGTGTATATATATATACTAGGAACGCAGTAAAATGTAGGATGATTAGCAGCATTAATAAATCAACATTAATAAAATAAGCAACCCAAAATTAATAACCCATTAATAGGATCAAATGAATAGATTATAAAATTTAACAATCCGTAAAGTCAATAATCGCTAAGAGTACAAAAATTTCAAGTCAAGCTCAACTTGTAAATAATAACGCTACTTTTATAGTTTCTTCTAGAAAAGAGATATTAGACTCTTTCCTACAAATTTATGCGATAAGGAATACATCTTATCAGAGAATGCTTTCGTATACTGAGATTTACAATAATTTATTAGTAGAGAGAAACTCTCCGAAAGGAAATCTCTTATTCCAGATAAGCATACCGACTCTCTCTCTCTCTCTCTCTCTCTCTCTCTCTCTCTTCTCTCTCTTCGT
>NW_012130168.1:134447-136750 GCF_000143395.1 Atta cephalotes | reverse complement strand
ATATATATATATATATATATATATATATATATATATCTTTGTAGGTAAGACTACAGACTTCAACAGGACGAAGACACCATATAATCAAATTAATTAAAAGATTAATTGACGTCAAGACATTTGAAAATCGAGATAAGAGAGATGTGTTACAGATTTTGCTCACTAGATGAAATTTTCTATAAAATGTCAAATTATTGAAGAAATTATGAAATTCCGAAGAATTTTTGATTGGAACTCCAGTTTGTGGAGAGATCTTTCTCCTAAAAACACATTAATTTTGAATATAATCAAGGTAATAAGAGTTGTGTTTCTGATATCACAGCCGAGAGAGAGAATTAAATTTCAGTATCGCCTTCAGTATCTTTGCCTTCAGTATCTTCGCCTTCAGTATTTTCTTTAACGTTTTGTTTCGTCCCCTTTCCTGTTATGAATTCGTTATTCAGAAACTTTTTCATGTTATCTAAGATATCCTTGGAAGACTTTATTCCAGTGTCTTCGATATTCTTCGTTCTCTTCCAGACACGTTCCAAGAGCCCTCCTATTATGCCTCCTGCCTGTCGTCTATACCTTATAACATCGTCGACCGATCTCTTTACCTTACCGACCTCGTCTTTGATATTCTTTATTGCTTTTAATTTAAAGCTGTTAAAGGATTTATCTAGAATGTTTTTCAACTCTTCCACTTTATTACCCTTCTCCATTTCGTTTATATTTTCTTTAAATTTTTTGATGACCTCATCGGCATCATTCATAATCTTCTTCGAGTTTTCTGTCAATTTGTCTTGGACACTGTTTACAATGCTTTTGTCCTCCTTTAGGATATTTCCGATGCCACAAGATTCATCGCCACTTTGCTTCTTTCTTAGTGCCTCCTCCATGATCTCTTTTACCTTTCCTTGAAATGAATCGAGTTTCTCTTTCAGTTTCTGTTTCTCCTCTTTATTTAACTTCCCGAAGGTATCTTTAATGCTCTGAATTCTATCATTCAGCGTATACTGATAATTTGTCACGATTTCTTGTTCCACATTCTTAAGCTTTTCGAGAACTTGATTTTCATTTTTCTTTCCCTCTTGTAACAGTTTCTTGGCATTTTCTTTAGCTTTCTCGAATACGTTTATGGCGGTCGTTTTCCCTTTCTCGGCTTCGTTGACAAGTTGTTCGAAATTTTTCGTGAATTTGTTCTTGAAATCCTCAATTTCTTGCACTTCCTTAGGAATAAGATTAAGTATTTGTTGTATCTGATCGGAGATATCCTTGCGCAATTCCGTATTTCCAACTTGAGCCGGGATACGAGCCGAGTTATAAGCCTAATAAGCGATTAATAAAAACAAAGTTTAGTTATATTTCGAAGTATGATATATGTTTTGTTATTTAAAATAATCTGATTTTAAGTAAAATTGAGATATTTTGAAAAAGACGTATTATTCATAATCGATTTTAGCACAATTACAATATTCAATATTTAACAACTTTTCTTCTCTCTATTCTTTGCATTTCTGAATCGCAAAACAATTTTTTGCATTTTCGAAACGTAACTTACCTGGCTCGTATAACACAGGACCGCCAAAATGGTCACTAGAAGAGCAACGCGTACCATCGCGATTTAAAAGGAATGACTGAATGAAGAGATGTTGTGCCAAATTCTTCGTCAGAGAGAAATCAACAAATCGAAGTGCGCAATAATGCTTCGACGCTTATATATTAGTCGAAATTTGTTTATTGCCTGTTGCATGAATGCCAGCTTATTATTCCAGCTATTATTTGTCAACCTGTTATATTTAGCATGGTACACCTGAGCTAATAACTAAAGCTAATAATAATAAAAGCGTTCTTTCATGTGATAATTAATGCGAATGATAAATGATGAATTGAAACTGTTAATTACTGATTCAACGAAATTATATACTAAATGTCTTAACGCTTGATATAACAATATTTCTTTGCTCAAAATATTTTATTGCGTAAAAAGTATGAAAAATATGAGTTAATTTTTGTACCAAATCACTAATCAGTGATGATAGTCTTGCAGATGACGATACACATAAACAAATGCATTTTGTCAACAATTTATTTATCAATTATTCCTCATATTAAATATAATATGAGGTTTAATTAATGATGCAAGTTATATTAAAGCTGTAAATATTAAGTTTTTACAATATCATTTTTATTCGCCACGGTATATTAATAATTTTCTCGCTACTCTATAAAATTTAAAGGATGTATTTGTATGTTTTAAATTGTATATGTATATCTAAAATCTATTATATATCATTGTTTTGTCATACTGTGTGTGTGTATAT
>NW_012130168.1:133411-134427 GCF_000143395.1 Atta cephalotes | reverse complement strand
CGTTAGTTACGTTACGTTAACGTTAAGTTAAGTTAACGTTAAGTTAAGTTAAGTTAACGTAACGTAACGTAACGTAACGTAACGTAACTACGTACTACTACTACTACTACTACTACTACTACTACTCTCTCTCTCTCTCTCTCTCTCTCTCTCTCTCTCTCTCTCTCTCTCTCTCTCTCTCTCTCTCTTTGATACAGATTATAATATATATTTTATCTTGGAGAATGTAACAGAAGTTTGCTACTATAACTAATTTACTACAACTAATAACTTTGTTTAATAAAAAATGTATAATTTAATGTAATTGTCTGATATTTTATTTTATTGTAACAAAGGACATTTCTGTTATTTATAAACAATTTATAATGAGCTTTATTATAATTAATTTACACACAGTTCAAAACGAATTGATGATTTCGGATGAAAAAGTCAAAGTTCAAGGCGAGATTGCGATTATCAATTTTAACTGCCATCTATTCCTCCCTCCAGTGAAACGTTACATCAACCGGATAAAGATATATATTTTAGACAAATGTACATGTATGCGTACATAGGTATGCGTGCAACCAAATTGCTGATTCCGGGATGACGTCCAACTCACACTTTTTAAGAACTTTTTAAGAACGAGGGACAGAAAGATTATAGTTTTTTCCAAACAGTGTTTTGCTATCATATATTTAACACTCTATAATATACATATCAGGGCCGCTTCAAGCCAGAGTGTAACGGGTACAGTGCGACTTTTCCATTAAACCAAAACATGTAACATAGACGTATGTATGTGTAATATTGCACGAATATCGTGAATGATTAGGTGAAATTTGTATGATAAACATCAACATTTATTAACATAAATATAAACACCAACATCTGTTATAAACTTCTATTCTTCTTATAAAAAAATAAATAACAGTACTCAAGAATTGATTATTCAAAAAAGTAAATTCAATTCTATTTTCTTTTTTGTAATTTAATTTTTTCTCTTTCTCTCTCTCTCTCTCTCTCTCTCTCTCTCT
>NW_012130168.1:129263-131138 GCF_000143395.1 Atta cephalotes | reverse complement strand
CTAATTACTTATTTTCTTTTTTTGTTTAATTTAATTTTTTACTTTCTTTCTTCTCTCTCTCTCTCTCTCTCTCTCTCTCTCCGTAAAAGCTGAGATTTAAAAAAGCAGAAAATAATATTTCAAAAATATGAAGGAAAAAATTCTATCACTTCATGAAATTTTGTTTTATTTACTCAAAATGGTCAATTATACGCCAGTACATTTATATACTTTGAATAATTTTAATCTTTTAATGGTTATAGCGAGTTGTTTATTCAAGGCTTCAATTTAGCAACTATCGTTGATTATTAAAAGCCTTGACCTAATTGACATAACTTTTATTTATGAATCGCTTTGATGAAAGTTTTCTTCCTGTCTTCTTCCTTTATTCGATAGTAATAAACGATTTATTGTGAATCAATTTAAAAATATGTTATTGTTTTAAGTCTGCTTTTAATGTTAAAAAGTCTGATAAAGTATATGTTTAATAATGGAAATAATTTCGTCATATACATATATATGTATAAGTACATATAGAAGATGGTGATATTATGGCCAATGTAGATGTAATGGCCTTTCTCTTATAATATCTCCGCTAATATTAGATAGCAAATTCTATAATGATTATACTTATGAAATCTTTTCAGTAACTTGCAGTTACTATGACTATTAACTTATCAACGCTAATATACTATATATGCTAATATGCAATAGTCAGCATTTATTATAATGCATTTTTACTTTTAAGCATTTTTGAAATGTTTTAAGGTATATTTTAGCATTCAATTATACTTCCTCATTCTTCTTAAACTTGAGCGTATTATCACACAAACATACAGGGTGTCTGATAATTAATGATAAAACTCTCGCATAGAAGCAGAATGGACTACTAATTGTAAGTAGAAAAGTTCTTTACCATTTTGCATTTTTCGCAATAATTAACGAGTTATATTAATTTATGAAAATTTCCAAAGTCACTCAACCTATCGCCAAATGCAAGCGAGTGGCGAGATAAAACCGCCCAGAGAGACGCACGTTATTTAACATTTTATTTAGCCGTATACATTTCGAGTTATGCAAAGTTAAACAATAGTATGGCATTTTGTTAATGTGACCTCCTAAACATGCCGACAGTATCTTTTTCAAATTTTTCATATTAAACCAATTGTTCCATAAATCGATTACAGCTCTTGTTAATCTATATTTAGTTTATATTATTTATCACAAATGTATGAATGTACATAGATTTTTAGTACTATATAAGCAACCTAGAAAGGAAGTGCGAAAGGAATTATGTATAATACATTATATATACACTCTATAGTACTTCACTTTTCTAATTATGTATGTTAATTTTGTATAACCAAATATTGTTTTTTAAACAATTTTTAATTTCTTAAATCTTTGTTTAATTTCTTAAATTTTTGTGGAAGGTCATATCACCACTCCTATTTCTTTTCAAGCCATTATGCAGTGTCGCCACATTTTTATAAATAGCGTTTTAAATAATAAATATTTTGTAACTTTGAGTTTAAAATCGATTAGACAACATTTTGATTACAAATGTAATTGTCAAGTTTTGAATTTAAATATTGATCATTAATCAAGTTATTGTAAAATGTAAATAGGGTACAATAATACTATCTTTTCCTCTATATATGTTATATATAACGGCATCTTTTTTATTTTATTAAAACTCTTAGAGTGCTTTGAGGATAAAGTGAATTTTGTCACAATATTAAAAACGTCTTTTTATTTGTATTCATGAATATCAATACAATTGTGACAAGCGTCACATAACTTGAAATTATCACAGTATTGATATTCATAAACACAAATAAAAAGACACACGTGTTTTATATATATATATATATATATATATATATATATATATAT
>NW_012130168.1:118650-127275 GCF_000143395.1 Atta cephalotes | reverse complement strand
GTGTGTATATATATATATATATATATATATATATATATATATATATATATATTATTATATATGTATATTTACTTTTATATATATTTATCCGTTTATTATTATTTGGACTACGAGATTGGATAGCCGCTTAGCATATTGGTAATACAGACGACTTTAGGATCTGCAATTTGTTTATTTCAAATTTAACATTTTATATCTTCTAAACGAATTGATCGAATTTTAAAAAATTAAAACAGAAATGTAGAGAAATGTAGAGAAAGACTTTTCTAATGATGTATCATTTGACTCACTTTCCCATTTGAAATTTTTTAGAGATTTTTTGACACACTCCCGTGCGCGTGCTCGATAAAAAATTTCTTATTTAAAACGAATATTTTCTTTAGATTCATTATTTGCATATGTGTCATGGCATTTGTGTAAACGTACGCGGTAAACACGGTATTAATGCTTTTGCAAATTGCAGACTTATAAAGTCTGTTTCTACTGTCGTATATTTAATTAAAAATTGCCGCAAGTGTTTCAAAGTGAAAGAAAATAAAAGAAAATATCTAAATGAATAATACTAAAAGTAACAAATGCTTTTATGCACGTTAATATTAAGGTAATCCTACTCGATTTCGAATATCGAAACGGATAAATGTAACACTCGCAAAACTAGAGACCCAGACAACATTATGTTCAAAAATCGAAGATATCTTAAAGATTGCTTTAAAAGACATCTTATAATATGTCTTAAAGCAATTTTTAAAATCGTTTTATGTTCGCATTTTGGATGTAATGTAATCTGAATATATAATATTAAAATGAGAAATTGTTGTGAAAAAATTAATGTAAATTCAATCAATTTCAACATAGCTTTATTCATGATTGAGACTCCTCGTGGTTACAATCGATTGTTTAGTACGTGTCGGCAATAATTCAGGACTAGTCATGAGATACACAATGATGTTTAAAGACTGTAACGCAAGAGCAGAGGATTGTTAAATTTCTTATAGCACTCGGGGTTCCTGAAGTCTCTAGGTAGGAGCTTCCAGACTCGTCCACCGTGGTGGAGTAAAGAGGCACGTATTTTCGGTCTTAGGAAACTGAACGTGATTGGGCTAGTGGTATCGAGTACGCGGCCAAACAGAATCGATTTGTTCTTCAGGGTGACCGAAATGATGTCGCCCGGTAGTAGGTAGTCATAACCGAGAGCACTAACTATCTGTTCTCTGGGCAGGACGATGTTGAAGCCACCCGAGGAAATGGCAGAGCTGCTAGCCACGGCAGCCGAGGAGGTCGATGCGGCGGCGGATGTGGCAGCTGATGCGGCAGCTGATGCGGCGGCTGATGAGGCGGCAGCCGATGACGGAACCACGACGGGTAAGACTCGCGAACGAATCAGTGGATATTTGATTCTGCGATCAATGTCCAGATCAAGGCCACGATATGTAGACGGTCCGAGGACGGTGCGATCGCCTCCCGTGGAAGCGGACGCGCTTGCAGCTGCAGCCACGGTCGCTGCCGCGGGTGCAACAGTGGACAGGCTCGGTCTATATTTGCGCAACGGCAGGGTGAATGGCACTCGTCCAGCAACAGGGGTCGAGATGACGTTTGCCGCTGAGGAAGCAGCCGCAGCGGAGGCGGTTACCACGTTGTCCTCCAAAATGCTGGGCACGACTTCCGGTTGAATTAGAGACGCAGTTGGATAGCCTGATACTATCGGTGATTCCATTATCGTCGGTTCAGCGGAAAATACCGGCTGCGTCTCGGCGACGGTGGCGGTAGCGGTGGCGGTAGCGGATGCCGAGGAGCTCGCAATTT
The DNA here is from genome assembly GCF_000143395.1 of Atta cephalotes. NCBI lineage: Eukaryota > Metazoa > Arthropoda > Insecta > Hymenoptera > Formicidae > Atta > Atta cephalotes. The sequence goes on along the minus strand of NW_012130168.1, from coordinate 125,472 downwards.
CAGTCCCGATAGGAACGACGGGTGCTATCGGTTTTATCACTGGGCTTACTACTGGGACACTACCAATAGCAACAGAGCTCGACGCGCTAGACGCGCTGGACGTCGTCACTGTGGTGCTCTGTTCAATCGGTCCGTATCCAAAATTACCACAGAGGGGTATTCTTGACAAGTATGAGCCGATTCTGGAGAACGCCGAGGGTAAAGCGATGCCTCTTACACCAGTTCTAATTAGATGAGGTAGTCCAGACGCATGGTAACCATGGTAGAAGCCGCGGAACGAAGATAGCACTTCCGCCAATGATGTCTGATAATCCGGAACAATGATTGAGCTATCGCCGGTGGTGGCCGCCGCCGCCGCCGCTGCCGCTGCCGCCGTTGTTGCCGCCGCTGTGGACGCCGCAGACGCCGCAGACGCCGCTGTAGACACGATCGGTTCTGTTACTATCTCCTCCAGCGGAAGTACCGAGCTGAATCTTCCCAAATGATGCAAGCTCAAACGTAGATGAGAAAACAAATGCGCGAGGACGTGACGAATGTGTGTGCGGAAGAGATCGATGCCAAAGTGCAGCACTTTGAAGAAGACGTGTTTGAGCCGATGAATGGCACCAATGATGCTCGGGAACGGTACGGCATCTTGAATTATATCGGGCAAAATCAATAGATGATGGGGTTCTTTGATAACGACGTGGAGAAGATGCGAGGTGTGATGAAACAAGTGGCCCAAGATGTTGTCGGAGGCATCCTCAGCTATCAGTGGCCCCAAGCTAAGCCCGGACCTCAAGTTGCGCAAGACAATTAGGCCGTAGTGCCAAAATTTCCTCAGCTCACAGAAGAACTCGTGCACGATCGTACCCGATACGTGGAAGTGACCGTGCGAGAAAGCCTCGACCTCGCAAGAGTGAGCATCCAGATCGACCAGAGGAACGGCATCCCACGGATTCGCTCCAACAAGTCCATTTGATACGGCTGCGGCTGCGGCTGCGGCTGCGGATGCGATCACTTGACGCTTCGGCAAATTACTAAACCTCTCAGATTTCGTAGTATTCTGCGAATAAACGAATTAAAGATAAGGACCTTTAATCATTTAAGCAGCACGTCATTTCTATTTTCAAGTCAAGTTTAATAAAAGTTTAACATTTTGAAATATATTATGTGACATTATAATATATATAGTTATAATACCATATAATAATAATCATCGTAGATTATTAACTATATATATATTTTCTGCCCTTTTTCTCCTTTAGTCTTCTTTCTCCATTATTTAAATATGAATAAAATAATTTTGCAAGTTTCTCTCAAATGAGGTTTGCTAAATTTAATAAATTATTATTAAATTATTATTAAATTATTATTAATTTAATAAATTAATTCTACATTGCACTGCATAGGTATTGTAATAATAATACACTTTACCTCTCGCAATTGTTGCAATCTCTCAGCAATGTCCTCTTCATCCGCAAGAATCAATGCTTGAATGAGGTCGTGCATACTTCTGTACGAAAATACATCATCCTGAAAGAAGAGAGAATCGAATTTAGTTTTATTTTCATTCTGATACATTATTTCTGATACATTATTCTGACAGTAAATAAATAGTATATTTCAATTATTACCTGAGCGTCTTCCTCTTCTTCTACAATATTGTTGTTTGTTTTAGGCTCGATATTCAATTTCTCCTGCTCCTTGCTGTTTTTAACATCCTTTGCCTCTTCTCCGAGCGTTCTTCTCTCATAGATGGATTTTGGCTCCAACGATTCTTCTTCTAATTCCAAAGGATTATTATTTTTTAGATGGAATACTTCGGTTTCCTTCTCTCTCTTTTCCCGAAGAAATGGTCGCAGTTCATGATCGAAATGCTTCTCAAAGGTATTAGGGATATCTAAGTTGTGCTTGGCATAAGCCGAACTTAGAGATAAAGAGGCCAGAAAGGTGATGGCAAATGCCGCGAGGATATTATTCGTATTCACCATGATGAGTTTCGATGAGAACTCGATGACACTAGCTACAACAGGCTGCTTCATATACTCTCAGGACTATTATCATCGTGTCCAGATTCGGCACGAAGATCGTGATGGAATCAAAAAACACCGAAGATTGTTGGCTGACAACGATCGATTAACCAAGATACGTACTGATGCGCGTGAGATTATCCATGATTTCATCAGCGTCTCGCTTTATAATGGAGCACGATTCATCAACATTATTGCTTGAGAGATTGTTAATATATTTTTTACGTAACACATATTTGTACAATAATTCTGAATTCTTTTTTTTTCTTGCCAATGATATAAAATATAGCAACGTACTTTCTCTAGATATGAATATTTAATATATTACATGGTATGCACGCGCATACCATGTATTTATATATTACATAATAAATGTAAGTATATATTAATATTTAAATGATAATGATAAATGTCAATTTGCGTTTATATTATACGTATGCAGTGTATTAGAAATTGAAAACAATTTATTTCAGAAGTTTAAGAAAAATTTTTAATCATATGTAATGTAATCATATGTAAATGTTGTAAGTTACGACTTAATATATAAATATATTGATTTATATGTATAAGCAAACTATCAATCGCCAAATTAGGGTCAAATTCGATTAGAAATTGATGACAAATCCGGTAGCATCTGTGTGTCAGCAATAAATTCAGCAATAAGTATTTTGCTAGCAAAGCCTGCATACTTAGACAGCAAATTGATAGAAAAAATCAAGCAAAGCTTTAGTCGATTTTGCTTTTAATCGTTTTTGTCAATTCATTATCAAATTATCATAAGCTTTGCATGATTTTGTCGATTTGTTATCATGTTATTTGTTACGTCAACAGATTTTATTATGCATCTGTCATTAATTTGCTAACATTATAACAGAATATAATAGAATTTGCATTAAATTCTGTTAAATTGCCTTTTTGTCGAAAAAAATTTGTGTAGTAAGCATTTGATAAAATTTTTAATGACATAAATTGTAAATAAAGAAGAAAAACTAATAGATCGATGAAAATTTGAATATTTTCCACATAAATTGGCTTAGTTTTTGATATCTCGTATAATATAACGTAATTTGGTATATATGTATATATTATACGTACAATATACGTACATATATGTATATGTCACTTATTATTTACTAGTATTTATAAATTTGCTTTACATTTAAATAGAGGAGAAGATGATATTATAGCCAGTATATGTATTATGATCTTATCTCCGCTATTATATAGCGAATCTTAATGACTTACTTATTATTTATTCAAGCTCGCCGTTATACCATGACGCTAATATACCGCTAATACTCAATAGTCAGCACTTATAACGCATTTTTTACTTTCAAGTATTTCGAAAAACGTTTCTGACGGACTTTTTAGCATTTAATTGCACTTCCTCATTTTTCTTAAACTTGAGCGTATTGTCACATGAATATATATATTTTTGAATCTGTTATTTGTATGTGTAATCAAAATGTTATTTGACTATATATATTTTGACTTAAACAAATTTAAACAATAGACATTTTGCTAATATGGATTGCCCTCTATGGATTGATTACTTATGACCTCTTTTTTAAGGTTTTCATATCAAAATAATTGTTTGATAATTGCTTGTAGTTCTACTGTTAATCTATAGTTTATATTAGGTGTAGTAAAAAGAAATCCATTATTTTTGCATGAAATTGAATGGAAAAATAATGGATTTCTTTTTACTATACCTAATATTATGTGTACTATTTTTAGTACTGAAACTTTTAATACTGAGCAACTTATATATATGCAGAAGTTATGTAAATGTACATTCAAATACATTCATTTGTATATATTTTAAAATGTTTTACTTTTTTGTTAATTTTATAATCAAATACTGTTTTCTAAAGAAAACTAATATTTTATGGCTATTTTTATGTGGAAGGCCACATTACTACCTATTTTTTTCTTCAAGTCATTATGCAATGTCGCCATGCTTTTATTAATAGTATCCTAAATAATAAATATTTCGTAACTTTGAGTCCAGAATCGATTCAACACATTTAAACAAATGTAATTGTCAAGTTTTAAACTTAAGTATTGATTATCAACAAAGTTATTGTAAATAAAATTTAACGACGATGCCATAATACCATCTTCTCCTCTACTATTATCGCTTATTATATTATCTCGCAGAAAAAATCTGATTTATAATCTTGATATTGTATATATATGTATGTTGCAAGTATTACAAGCTATAAATAGTGATGTAAGATTAAACAATTTATGTACATATAAGCAAATCCATTTTTATTATAGATAAGGATCAAATTAATGTATTATGCTGACATCGTATAATCAATTTTGCTACTATGTCGATTCGGTTCTTTTATTATACTTAATTATACTTTTATCACACATGTCATTAAATTTATAAAATAAAAAAAATTGTATAAAACTTTCTATAGTTATATTTAATTATTTAATTATTTATAAAACTTTGTATAGTTACATTTAATTATTTAATACAACAACGTCAAATAATTACAAACTATAAAGGGAGCATAAGAGTCGAGCACAATAAATAATTTCTATTTAATAATTTTTTTTCTATTACATAATTAAATTATTATTATATTCAGTTACACATAATACAATACAATGTTTCCTTTCTTAAATGTTTTCGGTTCATTTTCGAACCTTTTTCAGAGAATCCGATATGATGAATATTTTGCAACTATTAATTATTCGTTGATGTATGTACAATTACGTTATTTGTATCCGTATATTTTCGATTGTTTCTTAATTTTTGAACAATTGTAGGAGAGTTCCGTTGAAACGCTACTTGATTCCCAGACGATTAATCGATTGAATAAAAACTGGAATGCTATTTTTATTATGAAATAACCATAAATAAGAGGAATGACTATAACAATTACAATTGTGATGAAAGTTGCTCTCCATGAACATTGGAGATATTATTGTATCTCATGTGTGCATCAGTTAATATGAAAAAAGTAATAAAAAGTAATAAATTAATGATAGATATAATATAAAAAGTAATAAATTAATGATAGATATAATATAAAAAGTAATAAATTAATGATAGATTTTATTCAAATGTTCAAAGTAAAGATATAAATCAGTTGTTCAAAATTTTAGTAAAAAAAATTAAAATTAAATTAAATAATTTATAACACACTACATTCTACAGCTGTCACTGGCTGATGAGTCGAGGATAATATTACAGAGTTAATTTGTCGATAAACAAGTTTTGTGGAGGCTTTCAATATCTATTTGTAAATTTAAACATTTTATTTGTGTTTTATTAATAAATAAATAAAATTTCAGAAATCAATCTTTTCTCTCGTATAATGAGGTTCTTCATCTAAAATAATAATAACATTTTCCCCATTCGAATTCATGCACTCTATGATCTGGTTATGACTGACCGAGTAGATGTGAATATACATTTATATTAAAATTAATCAAATAAAGCATGAACTTGAAGAAAAAACTATATTTATTATTGTTTGTTAAAAAAAAACATTTAAAATTGTTATAATTGTTGTAATATTTAAAGATTTAAAAAAATATAAAACATATCTCAACCGCTTTAAGTCAAAAACAAAAGAAGAAATACGTAGAAGATAGGAGAGTAAAAGGATTGTTAAAAATTAAAATTATTTATCTTAAATCTCTCTTTATTTTTTGCTGTCGAATACTATGTATTTCTCACTTGATGAGAGATACCGCGTTATCAGAATTAAATAATTTTATGCCGTATTACAGCAGCTAGATGTCACTTGGCAGGCGGGGATTAAAATTCTGTCGATTTTACTGGTGAGGTCGGTTAAAAGATTAACAGATTGTGGCGTTGGCACTCTGAAATAAAAATGTTAATTGTTGATAAAATGTTTTTCAGTGAAAATAATCTGAATTATTTGGCAAAGATGCATTACATATTAGCAAAATGATGAAAAGAGAACTAGCAAATAAATAAATAAATATATATATATATATATATATATATACATATAATCTGTAATTATAAATGGAATTTGTTCTTTTATAAATATAGTATAAAAGAGAAAAATCTTACGAAACTGGTGAAGGTGAAGATGGCACTTGAAAATCGAAATCGTATCTCCTCGAAATTGGCACAGACGGAGGTGATAGAGCCTGGATGTTGTATGCGTAAGATTTCCTTTGAAGAGGATCCGGCGTAATTATTTCCGAGGGCTGTGGCACTTGAGGTACTTGTACAAAAATTGGATATTCCATTCGCGGTTGATAAGGGATCGGCTTGGAAGAGATAACTTGATAATTTAATTTCAGTGGTTGATAATCGCAAGATTTAGATGGAACAAATTCCGTCACAGGCTTCGCAGGTTTCTGTAAATTATTTTACAGATACATATTTATTGAACAATATTTATTGAACATATTTATTGAACAATATTCACTTAGATCGGAATCAGGTCAGACTATGCATTGAAGATTGAAATTGAAGATTGAAAGATTGAAATTTAACCAATCCAAGCAATAAAAGCTAAAATTTCTTTGTTCTTATTGGTCAAATTTAAATCTTCAATGCGTAGTCTGATTCCGACTTTAGACATACTTATTACATAGTAAAATTGAAGAATAGATGTATATATAGATATCGTTATTGTGTAATACATAAGACAGTTAGCATGCCTGAAATGTTACACGTCATATAAGAATAATTAATTTTTGATTACTGATAATTCTTTGATGTTTAATAAGTTTGATGATTAAAGGTAATGTACGTTATAATGTGCATCTAAAAAAGATACTATATTATACAATAAGATATATATAT
>NW_012130168.1:105659-118282 GCF_000143395.1 Atta cephalotes | reverse complement strand
ATATATTAGGTGTAGTAAAAAGAAATCCATTATTTTTCCATTCAATTTCATGCAAAAATAATGGATTTCTTTTTACTATACCTAATATATATTAGAATAATATGAAAAAAAATTGATGCTAAAAAGATTAAATTTATAGTTCAATTTAGAAAAATACCTATCAATATTGAAATCTCAAATATTAGCATTATTCTCGATTCCATGAGAATATTTCTTTTTCATTTCTCTAAGCATATTTTTCTACTACAAAAGATAAGAAGATTTTCAAACTGATTATCATAAAAGAATAATACTTTGATATCTATTATAGATATCGACATAGAATTTTACATTTAAAACAAATGATATTGTCTATATTTAAATCATAAATTATTTTTTTCGCTCACAGTCGTTTTGTTCAGTTCCTTGTTTCATTTGTCTCGCTGTTTGTAATTTATGTCACGTATGTAAATGAAATAAATCAGTTCGACGCATGCATACGAATCGTAAATTTCATGTATGCGTTCGCGAAGAAAGAAGAGAAAAAAGAAAAGATGTCTTGACGAAGAGAACGCTTGAACTCGCGTGGAGTGTCTTTAAATAGCTACTGCACACTCCGAGATCCACTCTTTCTCTCGGAGATATACATTAGATATGTTTCCATCGTGGCGATCATCGTACATCACCATGTGGTGTGCTTCCCTTTTTCTGAGTGAAACATTTTATGACGTGTTGACGGTCGTGTTTTAGCCGAGGAAGTAGAAGAGAGATCATAAATCTTTTAGACGCATTTGTAGAATATAGACAGAAACCTGTTTGACCTTTAACGTGTCATCTGGGTGAACCTTTTATCAAAGATGCTTATAATATAATTATTATTACAAATCCTTCTATTGTTATAAATAAGATTATTATTACAAAGTTTTATAGTAATATTAATATTAAAGTGCAAATAAAAAAGTACATAATAATAAAATAGAAAAGTTTAATAATTTTGTATAGTACAAAGCATGTCAAGCATGATAGTAGAAACAAAGTTAAATCAATATCAATAATGGAAAGAGACTTTCAATCTTAAACAAACAATACATAAACAGTTCAAACAAAGGTTAATGAGAATCAACGCAGATACATAAGCGCAGAATTAAGAAATGTAGGTAGGTAATTACTCAGAAATTGATAAAAATCTTTATTTATTTTAAACGTTTCAACTCACTTTGGAGTCATCCTCAGCGAATGTCAAATCTGTTTATCTGCGCTGACTCTAATTAATCTTTATTTTAATTGTATTGTTTGTTGATAGTAGAAATTTATTAGATTATATTTTATTTAAAGTTTGTACAATAATTTATTAGAAAATTTTTTCAATGTTTAATTAAATTTGATTCATAAAATGTTGGAAATAAAATAGAAATAAAGAAAATTGATTTGTAAAGTTATATGAAATTATACCACGTAATTATTGCGTCATTAAAAGTATATGCATATATATAAATGTATAGATGTATAATTATACATGATTGTGAATATTTATGCGTGTTGTAGGTATGTTTATACATATTTATATACAGAGTGTTTGATAAGTAACAATAAAACTCTCGCGTAGGGGTACATCGGACTAAATTGAGTCGAAAAGTCCTCTATCATTTTGCAATTTTCATAATAATTAACAAGATATCAATTATTAAAGATCACCAAATATTGGTCTTCAATAATTTTTTTTGCTCAAGTACTATCAACTTTACAGCAAGAGACAAACAGCAAGAGACAAAAATTGTTTATTTTCTTCTCATGGAGTTCTACAATGAGAAAATGCGGTACTAAGAAATTCTAAAGAAATTCTCAGAACTCTATGAGAAGAAAATGAACAATCACTTGCTGTTTTTTTGTAAAATTGATAGTACTTGAGTACAAAAATTATTGGGAATCAATATTCGGCAAATAATTAATATTTTGTCAACTATTGCGAAAATTGTAAAATAGTAGAGGACTTTTTCGACTCAATCTGTTCTATCCTTACAGAGAGTTTTATCGTTATTTATCAAACACCCGGTTTATATATATTCATATATAAAAAATTGTTTACCAGGAAAATAAGAATGTTTGGGAACTGTATAATAAAATCAACAATTTGATTCTCGTACAACTGCTATATTATCTTATAACAATAACATCACAAAGACACAGAACTGGGACTAGTGTAATATTTTGGAGAGTGTCCACGTCTTCGCGCGTTCAAAAGAATCAATTAAGATTCATCTCGATAATCGCGAATCGTCAATAAGGCCAGTCCTTTTTACGCATTTCATTCGAAAGATCATACGGCTCCACATGAGGATGACGAACGACCGTGCTTTCGGGCGACACTTTTCAGTCTGGCGAATATGCCAGACATAGGCTCGTCGTTGTCATATTCCTCGTCGTCATCGCTAATTTCGTCATAATGACGAACGTAGATGTCTGAACTGTCGTTGTTTCTCAGGGAGTCATTTTCGACTTGGTCTCCGTGTCCCACGATTTCTTCTCGATTGATCACGACGCTGCCAGGAATGTAATCGGGATCTGGTGGTCCTACCGGACCGCAGTCTACTCCACGGATATCGTCTTCCACGTTGTTGAATACGCCAATAGGATCTGCCGGTAAGGGCCTGTTGACTGGCGCGTATCCTAGGTCTCTAAAATTATTCACCAAAATATATATTTATCTCGGGATTAGCATTTAATATCTCGATACTAACTTTAATTGCTACACAAATAACATACTCGCGTACGCAATTAGTACTAATAATACTCATCTTTGAAAATTATGCTTGCTCAACATGTTAACTCGATACGATTAAGATCATGTTTTTAAATAATAAACATTGGAGATTTAAACTGCGAAGTTGCAAATCTGTGTGAGCAACATTTTTTCAAATATCAAAACATACATTTAATCAATCTAGAAATTAAATATGCGTCTCTCTTTGTGTCGCGCAAAACAACATATATAACATATATAACGATAGCAAGATTCGTAAAGAATAATACGCCCGGCGTAATAAATATAAGTATACGTTGAGATGTATATCCGGCAAGTTGTATTGCGTTGTATGAACCTGATGAGAATTGCGTCGTTGATCTCTGGCAAAATCACCGAATCGAAGATGCATCGATCGAGATCATTTGCGAGCCGCGATTAAGTTATACGCAAAATTCTCTTCCGCTTTCGACTCACCCGTACGTAATGAAGTTCTCTTGCAGCCGTTCGGCGATCTCTTCCTGATTTATCTTCTCACGCTCAATAGCCTCGAGCTCCGCCAATTTTGCTTCTTCGTGTTCGTCGTAAGCGCCGATGATGGTAGGAGCTTGTGGCATCGGCTTCAACTCTACAATGGGTTTCTTGAGGATTTGAAGCTTTTCCTCAGGAATGTCCGGCACATTTTTGTTAGGTGTTGACTCGGTCGGCACGGTTCGATGACCGAACGCCAGCTTGTCTTCCGGCACGAATGCTCTCTTGTTGTAGTACACGGTACGCGGGAAGAAATTCTTATACGCTAAAGTGACTGACACCGGATCCGCTGGCAGTCGAGGATACGAATAGTCTTCGGGAAGCTCTAAAATATAAACAAACCTATTACCTACATCTCACAGTCTTGCTTATATCAATCTCGTAAATAACTGGATTATGTATAGTATAAGTATATGTATAGTATAACTCGCGGCGCGTGTCTGTGTGAAATTACACTCAAGTCTGATTGATTATAATGAATATACGTGGGTAAACGGAAAGATTTCAAAAAAGAGGTACTGATGTATTCTCTATATATTGTCTTATTGTTAGTGTTATATATATCAAATTAAATTGAGAGACGTACCTGCATCATCGCCAAAATCACAAGTAGATTTACTCGATCCTTGGATCGTCTCGACGTTACTCGACGTCGCAATACTCGATCGTCCGATACCCGCGTACGCGGTCGAGCCTGCGCTGGCACCTGCGTACGATCCGTAAGCGATCGAACCCGCGTTAGCACCTGAATACGATCCATACGTGGTCGAACCAGCGCCGGCACCCGCGTGCGATCCGTATCGCGTAGCCAACTTAGCTACATCGTTAGAAATATATTTGTCGAAAATAGTCGCGCTCCCGCCGATTGATCCATCGGTTGCTAAACCGAGTTCCCTCAATCCAGCTTCGTCGATCTGTCCATTAAGTATTTTCACACAAACCTTGTAAGGAATGGGAGGGGCGCATTTGATTTTACCAGGATATGCAGGTTTCACTTTGGTGGTCACCTGGAATTTACTGCTAGGCGGGCTCGGATAACACAGATCGCCGATCGGTGGAAAACTGTCAACAAACATTGAAAGTTGAAATCGTGTAATAAGAATAATGTAATGGTGAAATCATGAAACGATGAAATACCTGGGCACGACTTTTCCTTCAATATTAGAGGATAGAAGATCGCGAACTTCCAGAGATTCCAGAGAATGATCCTTTCCGCATCCGCAATTGGAAGTAACTCTATCCGAGACAAAAGTGAAGGGTGAGTGAGCGTTGCTTCCGCCAATCGATCCTCCAAGAATTCCGATGGAAGACGAGGAAGAGCTGCTGCTGCTGCTGCTGCTGCTGCTGCTACTGCTGCTGCTGCTGCTGCTGCTGCTAAACGCTCCATCGGTATATGGTTTATATTTGGGAATAGATGCCAGATTTTCAGGCTGCCATCGATCTGTTCCCACAGACAATCTTCCAACCGCTTCGCGTGCCACTGCAGCTTCGTTGATTGCTTCCGGCGACGCGTAGAACAGCGGTTTTTGCACCTTCGCCGATTTCACCACTATTTCCCCGCATTTGCACGCGTTAGTGCCTAAAGAAATATGGGCATGACATATACAAGAGTCTTTTTTTTTCCTCAAAGAATTCCAACGCGATGTATCGATGGGAACGTTTAACGAATATAAATTTTGTAAATGCAATCAACGTACCTGAGCCTAAATGTCCACACGTATGTTCTGATTTGCATGATCGGATGATAGCTATCGTCAGGAGCAAAGCTGCTCCTAGGCTCAGAGAGGACCTCATATCTGTCTCAAAGATAATACTCTCTTTTTCTCCTTTTTCTCGATCCTCTTCTTCTTCCTGACCTTATATTTATATGATAAGTCGCCAGGCTCTTTAGCGAGCGCGGCGATTTTGCAATCGATCAACAATGATTGTTTGGACGACTTGGATATGCCCGAATACTTCCTGTTGCAACGTTTATGCGAAGAATTTGTTGTGACTTTATTGTCACTTCCTGAATTCACACGTTCGAATAAACCGTGTGAAAAGGCTCATTTTATATGTATAGTTTCATGCGTTCAACGCAAAGATAATCATCCGTTTTGTTGTAGAGGATACGCGCGAATCGTCTTGAGTGATTTAATTTCATTTCCGTATTTATATAATTAACGATAAACAAAACGGAGAGCTACCAGAATGAAAGTGAAAAATGCACACGAATGAAAGAAGTTTCCATGAATGACGAAAGAAATGGGTTAAGATCATTAATCTTACGATCTCGCGTAGTCTTCTTTTTCCCAATTTTTAATACTATTTATATACCGTTTTTATGCACCAATGCGATAATATAACGAAAATATAATGTTAAAGACTTAAGATAATATCGGGAAAATATTTCATGATGATTTCATAATATTGTATCAGGAGAAAGAAGCTGAAGAAAAGAATTTCTTGTAAAATGTATGGTATTATAAAATATTTCATTTTCCACACACACACACACACACGCGCGCGCGCGCGTACGCACGCACGTACATATATGATACAAAATATTTCGAAAATTATTTCATAGTTGTATAATGTTAGAAAAAAAAGTATTTGAGAGGATTTGTATATCTATTTGCATTCTCTTTCGACGAATCTATTTAAAGAATGATACAATTTATAATTTTTATACAAAAATTTAAAATATAAAAAGCCTCAAAATTAAATTATGGTAGAAAATAATTGCAGACATAACAAGTAACTGTTCGACCTTCTTCAAAATGTAGATCATCAATGATGGATAAACATCAGAGTTTATTTTTAATTAATGAACTACGATTAAAAAATGACGAAAGTTTTGGCCGCTTTGACTAGATTATTATTAAATTTATAAATCAAAAGAAGAAATTGTAAACACAACAAATTCGGATGAGAGTGGTTGCAAGAAGGAAAAGTAGTGGTACATGTGATGCAAAAGGAACTCACTCCGATATTTAATTAATGCTCATAAAAATAAATTTTGGTCATGTATTAATTTTACTTTTTTGCAGTTTGCAAGATTCCAAATCCTATAAAAATTATTATCGAGACGAAGATTTTTTTGAGAAACTGAAACATTAATCTGTATCACTTTTTATATACAAAAAAAAATATACTGCACATATGCGTCAAGCTGTAAGCTCTCGTGAAAGGAGAATTTGTAATATTTCTCTTTAATGTATCTTTATATTAACAAATGTAAATATAAAATGTTATGGATTAACTGCCATATTGCGCTCCTTAGCATCTGAAAATTCATATCAAGATTTTTCTTTTGCAATGTACATATAGTTTTCCAACACACTTTCATGGAATATTCCTATCTTATGTGTGTTTATAAATATTCATTTATGTATATTCATTTTTCTAAACTACATTTCACAAATGTAATATAATATTCTTTAATATTCAACATTCTTCTTCTCTAATTTCAGGTATTATGCTTTTCTTAATGTTGCTATTAAAATAATATCAGTCATCAAATTTTATCTCATTTTTTCACCTTTAATTTGTTTTATTATTGACGCTACTCCAAGTCTGAGTCAATCGAATTCTTTTCTTGTTTCTTCACTAAAGATGAAAGAATTATGGGTTTAAAGATTGAACTATTTTTTCAACAGAATAACCATTTTCAATTAAAGTCCTTCGTTTCTCGTTTCGTATTGCAGAGAGAATTGCATGATGATGAAGTCTTGGCTGGAGATTTGTCAGAAGAATTTTGAGACAATATCAATTGAATATTTTCCCATTGTGTGTTTTCATTTAGAGATGTGAATTTTAATTTCAATACATCTTCAAGAATTTCATCATCTATATCTTGATTTATTACTTCTGAAGTATAAATCTAGAGGTGAAATGCTTGAAACAGTTTAAAATAAATGATAAGAAGAATAAAGATAAAATCTATATATCTTTGAATATGCACGTTAACATTTTGTCTGATTATTATATACTACTTAATTGTTTTTTATTCTTGCTTCCATTTATTCTTGTGGAGATATTTTTTTTGTAATTAGAATAAAATGGTCTTCTAAAAATATAAATATCATAAAATATCAAAGATTTGAATTAAGAATATAAAAATGAAAAAGTGAGATTAGATTGGAATGAGAGAGTGAAATTATGAAAAATTAAATTAAGAATATTTAGATCATCTGTCCCGCTTCCTTTTTTCACGAATTCTTTTTTTTTATTTTCAATATTAAAAACTATTTCTTAAGGAATGCAATTTATTTATTCATTCTTTTCTTGTATTTGAACGTATTTTTTGTACTTAATTATTTACTCGTTTTAAAGCTTCATTGCATAAATGCTTATTATGGTAATTTGGATTTTTAACAGCATATGTATAATGTAATATGCCATCGATTGTTTATCTGATTACATCTACCCCACTTCCAATATTTTTTTTGTCATGCATGCAAGGAAACAAGCATGAAATCGTGTATAAAAATTGTATGTATGTATGTACATAGAGAAATGAGAATTCATGCATGTTAGTATGCAGCGCTCAATGCCTGAACGTATTCTCTAGCATACTCAGAGCATGATTGCATGCATGCATGTCATTCAAGAAATCGAGAGGATCGTGTGATTCCATCTTAAGAGGATTAGCGACATTCAATAAGACTCGAATATTAAAAGAACTTTGTTAAAATTATATTATAAACTCTATAATACATCATTTACACAATATACATATATACGCACGTATGCACGCGCGCGCGCGCGCGAGCACACACACACACACACACACACGCGCGCGCGCGCGCGCGCGCGCGTGTCTCTCTTTAATATGTTATATTTATTATTAATATGTTATATTAAATAAGCAAATTCGGTCGATGTACATACACTATATACAATCTCACACGCGCGATCTTTCTACATACAAGACAATTTCTCATTTATTGAAGAAATCTGACGCCCGTTGTCGCTGTGGAGGTAGATTAAGTAAATTATCAGTGAGTACAGGTCCTTGTATCCGCATAGTATTAATTTCCGACTTTTGAGAGATGATTTCTTTAGCCATTATGTTCGCACGTGGCGTATTAGGTGTTCTGATACCTCCTACGGATGGAGTCCTAGACGATGGCGTTCGTCGAGGAGATGGCGTATTCGATATGCGCAGTTTCTGAGTCGCTAATCTTCTTGCTGCGGGAGACATAGTGCTCAGCCGATCTATGGTTGATCTCGGTGATGGACTGGAAAGAATATTAATAAATAGTTCTCGTAAACTTTTCTCACAAGTATGTTATTTTCGGAAATATTCATTTCGCGAAATTTATATAACATATAAATATCCCAAATAGCTTACGTGGCTAATGATCTCCTGGCAGCTTCCAAGGCTTTATTTTTTCGATCTCTGTGCCTCTCGCCAGCCTTCTCAGCCAACTGCAATGCCAATTGTTCTCTTTTCGGTGGTTCCGCTATTCTAAAAGAAGGTCCTTGACTTGTCCTCAGCAATGGTGTGTCACCACCATCCAATCGGAAGGGAGTTCCCTCGATCTGACCCCATGTCATCAACGGACTTTCGCATTCTCCTGGTCTCGGACTTGGCGTAGCCACGAAACTAAAACCATTCACTCGTGGCGTAGCATTTCTGACAACCTCTTTGCCATCCACACCAATCTTACCGTCGTTAGCTCTGGATTGTGACTTGGCGAGTTCGTCGATGGTTTCTTTATTTTGTTGCTCATTAAACGGATTTGTTCGCAATCTCGTATTTTCATGCATTATAGTTTGTTTCTTCTTTGCCAATTCTATTTTCTCTCCCGCTGTAAGTTCCACTCCATCGGGAATGTACATAATATAATTTTTATTCTTGTAAATCCAACTATCCACCTGTTTGGGTCTGGGATTGGATTCTTGGATAGCTGGGACGTCAGATGTAGTGGTGGAGGATCCATCGATTGCTAACCAAACTTTCGACTTGTCTTCTGCCTCGTAAAGCCAGGCATACTTAAGCTTACGTTTATTTTCAGCCTCAATCATCATTTCTTCGAAACTAGCATTATCCTCGCTTGTATGATTACTCAAATAATTATCGAGACCGATCTTATTTTCAGTTTCATTTCTATTTACGGATTCGACGTTGTCTGTTTTTTGGGACGATGCCTCAGTGATGGGTGGTGATTCGGCTGATTCAGTCCTACGCAGCGGAGTTTCAAAAGTCGCTGGACTGACCGGTCTTTCAGTGACAGGTCGACCAGAACTATACTTTGCGTACAACTCTCTCATTCTGTTCATATCATTCTGCTCTAAAGCCTCTAAATACTGATTTTGTGCCTGTAGCTTTTCCAAGTGCGGAAAAAAATCTTTTTGTATAATGTCACTCATTTTTTCAATATATGTATCTTCATCTAAAATCTTTGGTTGTATATTTTTGCTCCTCTTGACAGATCCGACAGGCTTTTTGAACACAGTCAAGTCCTTGATATTTTTAGCGGCTTCGAGAGCTTTAGAACCTGGGCTGTCTGTAATGGAATCTGTGAAGGAATAAAATTGATATGAAATATGATAGAAATGACAAGACAAATGATTTAGAAAAAGGATTGGAAAAACTTGCTACTTGAGAAATTTTTATTTTGGAAAATAAAAAATTTTTAAAGTTTTATTTGATTTGTTTGTAAAATCTAATAAGAAAGGAGGTATAAGATATAAGTTACGTTTACATTAGTACCTACTCATTTTGATTAGCAGTAGAGTAGAAGTCTAGTCAATCAACGTGGGTATGATTGAGGTTATGTAATGGAATTCGTCTCAATGATCACTATAAGTTTGAATACAAAGCACTTGATAGTGTAGAAAATATTTATTGCAAATCTGTTGAATGCAACCTCGTGCATATCATATCACGTTTCATTTCTTTTCTATAACGAAGATACTTTTTGTCTTTTTGAGATTATTTATAATGTAATAACTCTATCAGTATGTACTTCGTATGTACTACGTATGTCCCTTGTACAAGTGTATACATCGTACATGATGATCGTATGTACGTATTAGTGCGTATCAGTGCACATACACATATATCACTAACCACCATTATCCTTCGTATGTACGTATGTACTTATGTTAGTACTGCTCACTATTTACACTATTATGTATGTACATACACGCGATCCACCACACGTAAATTCATACATACGCATTACTTAGAACCTCTAAAATTTCGCATATATAAATATATATGTGTATATTTGGGCGTCGAGGAAAGATTGGGAAAGATGGAAGAAAACAAAGATGCCACGCAAGTGCCAAAATAATTAGCACTTGATTGTACCAGTAACATTACCGACGTATGATACTACTACTAGTTTTCACTACCAGTTCTCATTGCTCTCAGTGTCACGTGTCGCCATCTCGCCCTGTCTGAGTCGTTTCGCGTAAAGCAAGTTGGAAAGCGATAGTTTAAAAGCTAATAAATAAAAATTCTAAATGTATTTCACATTTAAAGATACACATGAAATAAATGACGCAAGCTTACTTAAAAAGTTTATTTTGGATGATTCTGCACGCATGCACGTAGAATTGGAAAATTCACGCGTAATTCGCCTGGTAAGTAGTAAGTAGAAAAATATATATGTATACATCCACACGCACGTGCACATGTGCACAATACAAATAATGCATTTCGTTTTTATTACGATGCACTTATAAGAATGGACATTATGACGCGTATAGGCAATTGCAGTTAATTCTATTATCTGGAGATAATAATATGGAAATTGAACGCCTAAGACGAGTACAAAATACAAGTACTATAAGTCCAAATAGAGAATTAATCTGTAAATACATAGCTAGAGGATCGAGGGGCTACAACTAACAACATCCTGCAGCGTGAATATACTGTGATACTTGACTTGAATCCCTGGCCACTAGTCTCCGGTGACCGGTCTCCGGTTGCCGCGGGCGCGGTGATATTTTGGTCCAGCTGGGGCTGCTGGGAGTGCTATAGGACGGGAGAGGGAGAGCGAGAGATATCGTTTGTTGCGTTTGTGCGCGTCTCTCGACGTGGCGCACCCGTGGCCGCGAGTCGCGAGCTGCGAGCAAAGTGATCCGATCCGAGACGAAGCCCCGAGATGTTGGAGTTGGAGGGCCACGTTGACAGACATATGAGGATTCCAGCGGCGAGATAGGATATGCGTGCCGAGTACGTCGCGACCGCGACGTCAAATTATTATCGCCAAATTACGCGTCACCTAATTCCCGTTTCCTCTTTTCTCCACAATATCCTCCCATCTGCAGATTTCGCAATTGTTGAACAGATCCGCCAGAAAAGTCATACGGTTTATATTTTTTATTAATTAAGTATGTTAACGATAACTTTTCCCAAAATTTTATGCACGTATAAAAAGAATTGCTAGAGTTTGCTGTCGCACAATTGCAGCTACAACGAGCTAACATTGCAATTAAATTCGACGCGAAAACGATATACATAACTTGTACTCAAACTTTGCTAACGCGTAATAAATTATTCGATATCGCAGCGAAATCTCTCTCAAAAATTCTTGTCGAGTACAATTCGTCGTAGGAACACGCGCGGATATGCTGTTCAAGTGAAATAGAATCCTCCATTGTGCAGACAACTGCGATTTACCAATTCGTTGCAACGAAACAATTTATCATTTGTATAGCGAAATTATTTGCAGATTTGACAAAATTATTATTAACGGATAAGAAATAAAAGTTTTTAATGTTCACTATACAGGCAGCAACGAGCATTTCTCTTGTTACAATAAAAATCTCAAAGCATAAATTTAATTGCGATGAGATTGAAATTCCATTTTTTTTTTAAAGCATGCCTCTTACAAAATTGATATTCCCCAATATAATAAATTTCTTTGAAAGTAAAGCCTAGTTTATACCGAGCACTTGATACTTGATATTAACTTATATAATAACTAATGTAAACTAAGACTAAGAGTTATCATTATTTCGGATATATATCTTGTTATTATTAATAATAACAAGAAGCCACGAGCACGTATATCAATAATAATCGTAATAATAACACACAACTTATTGTAATAAAACGTGTATTCTTGGCCAACATTAACATTTTTTCACATTTCTACCAACATTTCCACAATGCATTGTTCCGCAATAAAATGATTATGTTAAGATTTTATTGCAATTATATAAATGCTGCCATGATTGGTTTCCAACTCTTAAGGCCTTATAGACTTTAAATAAGTGCATGTGCAATCTTGGAAAAATTAAAATTACAAAATGCGATTTTAAGTAAAAGGAAAAAATAAGAGCAAAAAGCAACAAAATAAATTCAACTTAAACCAAAATAAATTCAAAATAAATCTCCTTAAACGTATACATATTAACGCTTTCAAGGTAA
>NW_012130168.1:99741-101596 GCF_000143395.1 Atta cephalotes | reverse complement strand
CACACACACACACACACACACACACACACACACACACACACACACACACATGTATAATTATTATAAAAATATTATAATTTAAAATGAATTCAAAATTATAACGTGTAGTCTAAATTGAAAACCGACTTCGTGTTTAGCGTCTAAAAAAGCTGGGAAATGATTAAGTTCGTTCAAACTATGATCCAACAAGAGTATATAAATTTATATAGGCTAGTGTTATTTCTCCTTTTACGACAGATACATATGTATCTTGATAATGTATAATTAAGAGATTGGCTATTGTTTTTAACAAAAGAAAAATAAACTTACGTAAACTCATTTCTTTGAGTTGACGATAAAGATTTTTTTATTGTCCTTTATTTCTCGATGTTAGTTAATCTGGAGGAGCTATCGCGACACGAGAAGTGGTGTCGGTCGCTGATATTGCATGGTGGTGAGAGAGAGTCGCGGTTGACCTCTCGGTGAGGGTTAACTCTGGTTAGTCGCAAATGTCGCAATGTATCTATAACGATGCGAAGATGAAAGAATGGTAAAGAAGAGGAAAAGGGTGTCTTTTTACTGCCGTGGCGCGGCGACGTCACGCGCCGTCGATAAGCATGGGCTTTTCTCTGTGTATTTGACATCTTGCGCAGCTTTATATTACTCTTAGGGTTAAGGTGTCAAAAGTATGACAAGACCTCCCTTGTCGAGACACACACTGTATTTTTCTCATAATAATCTCGTGTGCGACCACACAAAAGTCTTACTTACTACATATCTATACGTGCAATGTATTACATATATACGATGCCCCAGTTTCACACCAAATAAATTAACAAGATTTCGTAAAATAATTGCTACTATATATTAATTAGCTATAATATGCTTGTAATTAATATAATTAAGCTATACATGGTATAAAGATATATGTATAATAATTAATGCAATATGTATACAAATTTAAGAAAAAATATATATTGTATTTACAATTAGTCTCTAAATTTGTGGAATGTGAAAAAATCGCGATATCAATGAACAATGTGAAACACTTTATTACTAATTGATATATCCTGTAAGCGATATATACATACAATACCTATAATCTGTCTATGTATTATCGACAGTTTATTATCATTGTTGTAAGAATCAACTGTATATAATTTACAAGATCTGATTATTATTTGTTAATACTTTGGCGCACTCGATGCAACGAAGAGTTAAAATAACGGCCCTCTAAATTCTCACTCCAAAAAAAGTTAAAGTACTCCAAAGTTAAAGTACTCCAAAGTGTTGAAAGTTACTATTGAAAAAGAGTGAAAAAATTTGTACCCTTGAATAAGATTTTCATTTTTCTTTTTCGAATGAGATTTCTTTCCTTTGTGGAATGAATCACGGAGTGCAAAACGTTTAGCTAGAGCGGGAGAATGTATAGCCTGCACTGACGATCATTAAGCATACGCTTGTAATATGTTTACACAGCGTTGTTCCTCGCGCAGCCATCAATCACGGCGAACGTCGAGTCAGTCTCGTCATTCCACAGAGGTCTTAGACGCTCGAGTTCCTTTCTATCTCGCTTCGTTGCCACTCTAGCTCGTCATTTCCGACAGTCGCGATGTTAAACCATTGTCAACCGCTCGTGACAAACGTATCGTTCTTATAGCTTTAATTGCTATAATTTAACAGCGATCGATTAGTGTGCGATACTTGAAATACCGCAACATTCCACGTACTCTTTCTGAAAAATCTCACGATTTTCATGTAAAAAGGAAGATTTTAGCTCAACTTATGATGATAATAAATGAACCTTTATTATGACAGAGAGAGAGAGAGAGAGAGAGAGAGAGAGAGAGAGAGAGAGAGAGAGAGAGAGAGAGTA
>NW_012130168.1:89685-91372 GCF_000143395.1 Atta cephalotes | reverse complement strand
TCTACTCTCTCTCTCTCTCTCTCTCTCTCTCTCTCTCTCTCTCTCTCTCTCTCTCTCTCTCTCTACTACACACACACACACACACACACACACACACACACACACACACACACACACACGTGTATAATAATTTATTAATTACTGTATCTTACTATCAGTTAAATAAGCTTGAATAAAAAACTGCCGTTAAACGCAGAAATAAATATAAATGTATATGTGCGCGTAAAATGTTCATCTTTTGAAATAATTGAAATAATTTTACGTGATCTGATTCTTTCGATACGTTGATAGATTAAGAGAAATTCGATTGCGAACAATGCAAATATATACATATGCAATATTTATAAGAGGTCGCGCAAGAAAAGTTGTTCGGCGCGTGTATTTTTAAAAGAATTCATCTGCAAGTCTAAAGTCACATCAACACGTTTCAAGAAGGAATCGTCGAGATTCTTGCATTCCATTGCACTAATTGTAAAAAAGCGTCGAACCGAGATGTAAAATACGTCAAAACTGTGTGCGTGCGTGCGTGCGTGTGTGCGCGTGTGCGCGTGTGTGTGTGTGCGCGTGCGTGCGCGCGCGTGTGTGTGTGTGTGTGTGTGTGTATGTGTGTGTGTGTATGTGTGTGTGTGTATTATATAAACAGTATAACGTTCGAAAAATATCGGGATACACGCGGTGCGAACTGCGAATGATACGTATCACGTATCATCTCCATCGTTTTTTAAGCGTGCACGAATTAATTGTTTTCGATGATTCGACATAAAAATCTGAAATATATTAGTTACATACGTAATTAGAGGCCGACGAAGGTAGAAACGATGAGATCGATGAGAACCGCATTGGGTGGCGCGCGGGCGCGATCAAATTGATGATTATCGCGGTCCGTAGAGAGACGCGCTCGAATGCGGATGCTGCGAATGCATCGGATAATGAACCGTGTTGACGTGAGCCGACGACTGTCCATGATGGCTCGGATAATGCGTCCAATGGCTACCTGTTACGGTGCCCGTTGCGCCGTAGAACTGATGGTGTTCTTGGGAGGTAGCGGCAGGTATTACACCCGGAATTTGCATCGGCGCCGGAATCGGCATGGCGTTGTAACCGGATGGGAGAAGGGTATTTATGGTGGTACTCGCGGTATTCGTGGCTCCCGTGGCTGGCCTTTTGGCAGGATTCGGCATCCCTGCACCGACGGCCGCCACGCCGTCGCACTCGTCCGATTCGCAATCCCGAAAACCCTTGGCGAACGGGTTACTGGCAATCTTGAGCTGCGTTATCCGATGGTTCTGGTATGCGGTGACCGCGGTGAATCTAGTCTCTGGAAAGGAAAATGTCTTGAAGTTCTCCGTGCGAGGATCCGGCGCCGAGCCTGGTGGCGAAGGAGCGACCACTATGTGACAACGTGGCTGATAACGGTGCATCGAATTCAGGATAATCTGCAATGCAATATAAAACGCGCTCCTTCAACATTAATCTTAATACATTAATCTTAATACATTTATAATGAACGCACATAAGAGATTGTTGTTTCGAACAAAATAGTCACTCGCATTACGAATTTTCTAAAGAATTGATATCATTCAATTTGATCGATTAAACGCCAGACAATAGAAAATTCCATATGACAAGTAGACTCGGTTCAATTTCAAGTAAGAAGAAAAAAGAAGATTGTCTCTCTCTCTCTCTC
>NW_012130168.1:83690-87404 GCF_000143395.1 Atta cephalotes | reverse complement strand
TCTCTCTCTCTCTCTCTCTCTCTCTCTCTCTCTCTCTCTCTCTCTCTCTCTCAATTACTGAACAAAATTTAGAAAATTTGTAAATTTAAAATGTTTTAATCTCCCTCCCCCTCCCCCTTTTTTAATCTTAAAAAAGTATCAAAAATATAACAAAAGCTCGATCATACACAGCGTTACAAATATTATGACAAACGTTTTCACGCAGCCAATCGTGATGAGTACAATTTAGGTAAAATCGCCTTGGTATGTATATACGTATAAGGAAACATATACATATAAGGAGGAAAAAAAGATACGAGGGAAAAAGAAGAGAAGAAATAGGAACACGTGAAGCTCGTATTCGATGGAAGGAAGGAGCACCACAGGGGGGCGGTCGCAATGTTTGACAGCCACGAGAGACTCGGTGACTAATTAGTGTAAAAACTAACCTCCGACCCGTAATCCGACACCCTCGTCCTTTCCTTCACGCACTCACGCGCATATGCCTCGTGATGCCGTATGTATTGGTAGATTTATAAACGCGCATAACGTTATACATATACACGCGAGAGGAAAAGCGTGTGTGGCCTCCGAAAATTAGGACGCCATTTCCCGCGAGCCAACTTTTCACAATTTCACCGACACTTTTCTCTAACCAATTTATCCAATATATAATTTTTCTCTTGCTCACAATAATTTTTCTTTCAACACGATCGAACATTGAATTTTGTGCGCTTTTCTGCACGTCCATCGATTATATATATAGTAGTACATATAGTACATATAATTGTAGTTATACGTATAGATATACGTCACACTTTACGTAAAATTTTTCATCTGAAGATACCTTGACTCTTACGCTAACTTTTCCTAAAATATATTCAGACGTTATATTTTTGCAATTCTTTGCATTTAATCAATATCTATACATTTCGTATCGATGTTGAAAATGATAATTTTGCTCGAAAAAAAAGTATTTGTTTCAAGTTAAATAGTAGTATTGTATTGTACATAGATATAATAAAGAGACTGCCCGAGTCTTTTCTGTGAGCGAGATATAATGCTGTCTCTCCCGAGAGTACAATAATTATGCTAAAATTGAATGTTATTTTTATTTTATATTTACCTCTGCATTTATTTTCTCAAGGATGAAATCTAAGGTCTAAGATTTTTTTTAACACGCTATCGAGATATCCGGAAACGCCTCGCGATAGTGAGTGTCAATTAAAGACGAGAGTCGAGGCGAGCATTCCTGAGCCGCCTACAGCGAGTTTTTATGATTTTTTTACGCGGCCTGGTGCCAGATTTTTCGGTACGCAATTAAAGGAACAAACTGTTCTGTGTATAGCGCGAGAAAAAGAACGACCTCTCGCCACAGGTCAGAGGTCCGTCCTCTCCTGCGAAAGAAGAGCGGTACGTTCTTGGGAGAAACGCGAGTGGAGACTTTCCTCCTTCTTCGAGTCGAGGATGTTTCGAATGTCGAAAAATAAATCACGTCTCGAGAATAGATGTCGGCGAAGAATTTACGATTGCATAAATTTGAAACGTGATAAAGATTATGCCTGAATACACAGAGAGCAGTATATTCGGTTGCGAATAGTACTTAGAATTGGAAAGAAGACACATACGATTTTACAAACAAGTATGTAATTATAAAAGTGTGTGATTCTAAGAATATTTCTTCTCTTGCACTTTAAACTTTTCTTGCGCTTAGATAAATTTGTAGTATAGAATATATAATAGATTAACAGTATAAATTAATCGAGCTCTCAATATTAAAAACATATAAACAATAAACAACTAAGAGCTAGTACACAGTTATTATTAATATACGTTACAATTCTTCTTTATTCTCCACCAATTTTATATAATTTATATTCTTAATTGTGCGTAACAGGATGAAGGTGCAAATTATTAGTACAACCGATCTTACAAATCGATCTTGATTTGTAAGAGACGTTCACATGATCAAATGGAGAATTACTCTGGCTTGACTAATTGCGCCTACATTCAGAATATATTTGCATTTAAATTTTGGATTAAAAATCCTAATGTTATACTAGGAAGATGGCTGAAAAAAGCAGCCGAAAGCCGAAACGTTGGAAATATATGTACAGGTGAAAAATAAAGAAGAATTGTAACGTACATTAATAATAACTGTATATACTAGCTCTTAGTTGTCTATTATTTTTATAGTAATATTGTTTTTTATGGTATAGAAAGTTTTATAGTACAGAAGTGAAATTATAGTACGCAAAAAAATTAACGAATCACTTAGGAAGTCTGTCCTGTTCCAAAAATAGATAATATTTCACAAGAGAGTGTAACTTGGTCAAAAATGATCGTAACGAGACTTTTAGAAAAAACATTTTAAACATTCTGTTTACCCTAATTGACAAATTCTATTTACAGCGAAAGAACGAATCTTTATCTTTAATTTGCTTGTATAACATTTGTGCATGTCTCACAAAGTTCACTATATGTCTTAAGTTAAAATTAACATTTTATTTTTTACAGTGTTCGAATGTTATAAATAGAATTTGTCAATTAGGGTAAACCTATCATGAAACAATGGATCGGAAACAATGGATTCCGATCGGAATTCATTCCGACATGTTCCATGGTAGGTGAGAACCCAGATCGAAATATCAATTATATTGATCTCGAAAGTAGAAACTTGAAGACTTTAAAATATTTACTTTTTCAAAAGTCTCGTTGCGAAAAGTCTCATTTTCGACCAAGTTACACTCTCTTGAATATTACCTATTTTTGAAGGATTAGAAGTGAATGTTTTTATGTATATATTTCGGCAACTTGGCTCTTAAAGGCTAAATAAAGATATAAAAAAAGGTACTTAATAGGTAATTTTACAAGTGTGTACAATGAAAGAATGAATATTGCTAATAGCATTTAAATAATAAATCTGCTGTAAACTTGAGATAGACAGACTTATAATACATCAAATTTTGGCCGAGAAGAAAACATTTGATCAAGAACTAATTTTACTAAATTTATACCTTATGCAAGCAGGGCTGGGCATATTTCAAATACTTTAATGATGTAGTTTGCTCAGCTCTGCATTCAAGATTGACATAATTGAGATTTGACATAACTCCATATCATATCGGATATATCTTGCGTGTACAGAAATCTTGTTTAGCAATATTTGTCGCTAAACGATATCCTTTTTGTATTAGGAAATATCTGTTCGAATTCGAGTTTTGAAAGCGAATGACTCGACCACCTGACCTCCTTCTATTAAACAAATTGCGATTGACACACGTGCTTACGGTGTTGGCATGTTGCGTCGTGTGATTTCGTTCATCGGTATGCGCGACATTAAGACTCAGAGAGTTTGTTTCACGATTGTATTCGGCAAGAAATTATTTTCGGCTCCGTAGAGTCTTTGCCGCTTACGTATCTACATACGCCCGCACCACTTCCCAACCAGCAGACAATGCTTTTAAAACGTTTTTTAAAAATATTTATTTATAATATAAAAAATATTTAATAAATATTTTTTAAATATTTTTTAAATATTATGCGCTTAATATTAATCGAACAAATCGAAACGTATTTACGATCAATGTTCTTCAATGTTTTGATTACAATTTTTATATCTAATATACAGACATAAGAAACAATAAAAATAGGTCCTTTGATGCAAAAGGTTGGGAGCGAGAAAACTCAATGAGAGAGAGAGAGAGAGAGAGAGAGAGAGAGAGAGAGAGAGAG
>NW_012130168.1:76474-80402 GCF_000143395.1 Atta cephalotes | reverse complement strand
ATATATATATATATATATATATATATATATATATATGTGTGTGTATATATATATATGTCATCGCATCGCTTCGGCGAATAAGGTTTTCACATCAATTTCTGGTCAATTTGTCTGTTTGAGCGAATGAATATCTGCACGAATGTGAGATGTGCTCACCTGAAACGTGGGGAACATTCTTCGTCCAGCTTTCGTAACAATCATCTCGGTGCCCAGTTGATGGAATTCCTCCCAGAGCGGCTTCGCCTCCAGAGCGGCGCCAGCACCGAGCAGCGCCGGATGGAGCGGTCGTTTCGCGCTCGATTCTTCAACGGAGGACCTGCCGTCTTCGCTCGGATGATGATCACCGTGATGACTATTGTTATTGTTACTATCGTTGCGCGATTCCATCGTAGCAGATCGCGGGGAAATCGAATTCGCCGAATGAATCGGCAAAATGGCCTTCATCGGATGACTGGGACTGCGAGATCTCTTTACTCTTCCGGCGCTTTGCAAACAGGCTGTGAGAAGTCAATAAAAGATACGATTCAACGGATAGATTGATGCTCGTATCGTCACTTGCGTATATCTCTCGATTAAATCGCGCGAGATGAGAATGAGTATTTCTTTTATTTTATGTAAAGTGTCTCTGTTTCATTCTGTTAGCGATGTCGACATCTATATTAACATCGCTTTACAGTTTAAATACAGGAAAATTGCGAAAAATACAGTTAGTGATTAGTTGATCTATAGATTTATATCTAAATTAGACTTATCCGTAATTTAGATTTATCAGAAATACTTAACAGACCAATACCTCAAAAATCTCTAAAGCTTATGTTCGCAATATTATAGTACGTTACTTTTACTCTACTTATTGTTACTAATTATTTCGCACATGTACCTAACACATATCAACTTCCATCAGCTAGCTTTTGAATCATAAATAACTGTTGTAACTTGAAAATACGAAATAAACAACGATAAGAATGAACGATGTAACATTTTCTTTGCTTGAAAGAGAGAAAAGGATACTAAGGATGTACGGGATCGTAAAATTATCGGATATCAGACATCCGAAAAGAATGTAACATCGGATATCTGATATCCGACTTAGTTCCGAGACAATGTCTAAAAAAAAAAGGGACTGTAAGGGAAAAATAGTGATAATAATTATATAATTATAATGATGTAATTATTAATATAATATAATTATATTATAAAATAATATTAATTGTTTGCAATACATAGTTCAACATTAGTAATCAAAGTTTGATATTAATAAATTTTTCATTATGAATAATAAGCAAGCATTTCAGCATTTTCCGGTGACAATCTATTTCGATTATCGGTATAAGTCAATTTTCCTGTACTTCGGAAAAGTCTTTCCGAATGGATGGAAGATGCTAGAACACTAAAATATTTCAAAACCAAAAAAGTTTTTTTTGAGATTTGGATACTCTGAAACATGAATTTACCATGTTAAGGGATCTACATTTCTCGGTGATAGAGATTCTTCAGATATTTCGTTAATTCAGCATCGTAAATTGCAGTTTTCTATTTATGCGTCAAACGCTTCGTAATCCGGAACATGCTCTTTATCTTATTCCTGTTTTACGTCTTACTAATGAATAATAAAAATAGAATGACACAATAGCGCTGATACTGTTGATAGCTTATCGAATGCAACCTTAACTTGCACGATTTATCTTTTTTTTATCTCCAACGTGAAAAGAAAAAAAAGAGGAAAGACGAACTGTGTACGAAGGTGAGCTGAAAAGAATAGAAGTCTGCATCCAATGATGTAAACTTTCAATATAAAATTTCAACCGTATATATTCCCGGATACTAATGATATCCGATTTTTACTATCCAATCGGATAGTAAAAAAGTGCCGGATAATATCAGATATACTTTTCGGATACTTTCCGATCCCTACAGAATATTTTCTATGTGCAAAAAATGCAACAATTAATATAAAGTAGTATATATGAAAGACACACGATAAGGTCGTTTTGACCGTCGCGATTAGTGACAATTACTTAAACGTTCCGCGTATTACGAATACTAGCAGCAGATCAAGTAACGCAATTTTTAAAATAAAAAAATATTTTTTTCTATCTGTCATTCACCTTCCATTTGTTGCATGGGCGACGGTACAGCGGGCAGATGCTGCTGCTGCTGCTGCTGCTGCTGATGATGATGATGATGATGATGATGATGATGCTGCTGCTGCTGCTGCGGCTGCTGCTGCTGCTGCTGCTGCTGCTGATGATGATGATGATGATGGTGATAATGATGCGCCGACCATTGCTGATAGCAGCAATTATCAGCGGCGATTTCGCGTCGTTGCTCGTGATGTTGCGATTGCATCGTCAAATTGGCGGTCATCAATGAATGTCAATTATTACAATTAGTATTGATTACGTGACGAAAAAATATAAATTATTCACGTGAATCCATATTGCGAAATTTACTTCAACTTGGTGCGCCTTGTGGTGCACGATCCTTGGACATAATTTCCAACGTAACGAAAGATTTAATGACGCAAGACGACACCATTCGCACTCGCGGATTAATTTCATCATCATAAGTATATAGTATATAGTTATCCTTGGAAGTTTCGGAGCATGGATCGATTCCTATGCGAAAATGTGAATTGGACCGATCAGAAGACACGCACTTTATTGAAAATCATTGTTCGGATAATCTGCACGGATAATCTCACCTCACCTTCGTCGTGATATACGACGTAGGTCGATCGTGGATATGATGATATGATCGTTGGCCGCGATCCGCGCGTATATCAGTATCTCCGCTTTCGAGAGCGGGCTTTCATCAGGATGCAGGAAAGTCTCGTTTTCCCAACTATGCCTCTATCTCTCCGTTTCGAACACGTTATTAATGTCGTGGGTATAATATAAAATATAATATAAATGCGAAACAAGCAGATTTCTTCAGCTTCTCATTGAAAGAAGATCCGACCGTGATTTCAGCGGGCGCCGCCGTGACACCGGCGTTCCGATCTCGACCGAGTGCCCGACGAATACCCGATGTCTCAGCATCGTCGAGACGGAGAATGAGACCGTTTCGCTTTGCCGTCAACAGGACTTGTCCTCACCTCTATGTCCGGACGTTGACAAGGACGCTCAAAGCCGCTCAAAGTCGCACCGCGTCGCGTCGCGCCACGCGAATCCCGGATGAATCGGAAAGAACTCGCCCGAGGCAACTACCCCGCTCTAGCTGTTTATCATCGCGACATCGTTCTCTCTTTCCGAGACAGCTTTTCGTTCCGTCTCGATCTCTTGGCTCCGCTTGCATTTGGAGAACCGTCCCAAGGAAGGAGAAGGATGAAACGGGAGAGCGACGCGAGAGGGAGGGGCGCGAGGGGAAAAGAAGAGAGGAGGGCTTCTCCGAGGATCCTCCTACACCGGCACCCACCAGCACCCACGCTGTCCGTCGCTACCGGCTGCTGCCGGCGCGCGGTTGGACGACAATCGGATGCTGCACGAATCTTGTGGCCTAACTCTTGCTCTTCTTCGATGCCAGAAGGCGGAGCCTTCTTCTCACCGAGCCAGAAATGTGTCAGGGGTAGGTAGATAGATACGTAGGTAGGTAGGTAGGTGCAATGGACTCAGGAATGGGCCTTTCCATTCTTGACACCCTTTCCATTCTTGAGAATAAATATTTCTATTTTATGTACATATTATATATACATATTATATATACATATACATATACATATATGTAATTTCTCACATACAACGTGCTCCATTATCGGGAACGCAATCGGGAAGAAAGGGAGAATGCGACGCTTCTAGGTGAAAAAATAAATTGAAAATGAACAATATTTTTTCCTCTGTGAAACAAATGCTTGCTTTCGAAAATTCATTTAACTCAATAAAAAGTAGAACAGAGAGAGAGAGAGAGAGAGAGAGAGAGGGAGGGAGGT
>NW_012130168.1:66232-70864 GCF_000143395.1 Atta cephalotes | reverse complement strand
ATATATATATATATATATATATATATATATATATATATATATATATCGATAAATTGCTTTACATCTCAATAGATATATTCTCATATTCTAACGTAAAGCTTGAAAGAATTTATAGAGTCCGACATTTAAGAAGCACTAGTTATACAAAAAAAATAATGTAACACAGTATATAAATGTAACACAGTGTATAAATAAGAATCTTATCTCGTAGGAGAGAAAGAGAGAAAGAGAGAGAGAGAGAGAGAGAGAGATACCTTATTTGTAAACTTTTTCACACTCCTGACAAAGTAATGCTCTCGAAGTAACAATAACGCGACAAAATGGCTTGGCTTAAGACAGTACTCTGCCGAATAACAAGGCTCTTTTCACGGTTAATCATTTCGCCGTATGGTTGGCAGGACGACAGGACCTCGCCCTGCTCGCCCAGAAATCAGAATCGCGACGATGCATATATAGTACGTGTACGATATTGTGAAATAAATGCATTTTTGTATAAACAAACTAATGCGTTCTGTCGATGACGAGAGTCGATCGGAACGCATTCATCATTTTCGAGGACATTGCGTAACGCCGACAAGATGAACCGACCAATGGTCGGGATGGCGTTTCGATATGCTCTTGCGTTTGTGCATGCGTATGAGAGAGAGAGAGAGAGAGAGAGAGAGAGAGAGAGATATGTACAGATAGGCCAACAGCAGGAATTATTGTGGCACATCTGAGAGCATAGCGAGAAAAATCGCGGATGCAAAGGAAGGAATGAAGGCGCAGAGATGAAGGGAGTGAGCACACAGAGGCGAGGGGGAGGCCAGAGGGAGACGGGCGAGTCGAGCGAGCGATGTACGAGATTGTACGCTCTCCCACCCTTTCGCTCCTATGTAGCGACCAGCGTAGAGTAGCGATCGACCAGCTTTACCTTCCAAGAGACGAGCTATGATGTTGTCGATATTCAATTTGTCGGTCTCAGCCATCGGGCCGGAGTGTCGTGCGCGTTCCAAACTTGACACGGGGCACCTTAGTACAGAGATAAACGTCGATTCACCGAAATTTTTCACTTATGTGCCGTACGATACGGAATCGCGCTCGCAGCTCGCAGCTTCGTACAAGTTATTCGCAATGGCCGTCCGGAATCGCGCCGCGCGCGCATACTCCACTCCCTTCCGCCACTTCACTCCACTCCACTCCACTTCTCCCGCTCTCTCACATCTGCTCACGTCTCATGACCTATGTAAGTATACACTCGCTTCCTCGACTCGCAAACACACTCGTAAGTCACAACCCTCGCAACATGCGCGCCATCACACCTTTCGATTCTCAAAGTGCCACTGTGTTTGACGCAGTTGACGTTTAGCGGGCGTGACAGTCGGCCAATGTACATTGGACAGATATTCATATATACTCGTATTCATAGGCTATGGTCAAAGTCGCTACAAATATTTTTACTCGTATTCATAGTCAGGTCTTATATTTAAGCCTTCCTCAAATTTATCTTTAGATACTCTATGAGTTATTTCATTGGCTGTTAATCAAAAAAGCTAAAGATAAATTTAAGGAAGTCTTAAGTACAAGATCTGATTATGAATACGGGCATATGTGTAAGGTGTAAACTTAAGCTGATGAACCAATCAGGATACTGCTTTAGATTACGTAATCTAACGGAAATGGAAATAACGGTAAATTTACCCATAATCTCGCAATAAAGTAAATTTCAACCGGTTGAAATTTAAATCGTCGAAATTTAATTCGAAATTTAATTTAATTTAATTTAATTTTTTTTGGTTGAAATTTAATTCACTCAAATTTTGTTTACTTTAATTGTAAATTCCTATGTTAATGTGAACGCTTTGATATTAATTGTAAGTAATTCAAGCTCAATAATATAATAAAAAAATAGGCTGATTCGATGTGGTCGTTTTTTAAATATGTTTTACAGATTAATGAAAACAAATCTTAAAATTGAAGCAAAGTCGAAAAGTATTCGATATTTCGATATAACTTTGAATTGAAGGAAATCGATTGTCGAATCGACTGTGACAGCTGCTGAATGCTGCCGAAACCAAACGGATAACCGACCGGACGATACGGACCAATACGAATGAATACGGACGGAAATACGGAACAATACGGATTACCAGTATTACTACGATACCATATATCATCATACATACAAATACGTACGCGATTGTAGCGATTGTCCGATTGTCGGCGAGCGTATAAATTTCTTTAGCACTTTATAGCTTTCTGACCAGTGTCGACAAAAGATGCCGGAGAATGTGGTACGTACATATTTTTTTGACAGGATTCTTTCCTTCTTTACGTTTTTCATTTAAAGTAAAATTTAGATCAGTCGATTAAGCATAAGCATCAATTTAGATCGCGTCACGATCAACAATAGGTTACGTACTATTTCGAAATGAATACGTTTTGTACGAATAGATGTATTTTTTTTCGATAATTGTTTTCGACATTGTTTTTATCTCAATTTTTTTTTATAATTTTTCTCTCGTATATGTTTGGAGATGAATGAGAATTAATTCATCTGTCTTTATATTTTTTTAATCCTCGATAAAAATTTTATATTTTTTAACTGTGAGCTTATACTCCAATTGGAATATATACCGTAAAAGTAGAAGTGATTTTTTTTCTTTTTTAAGCTAAATGGTGATCGTATCGAGGTAAATGGTGAACCTCAAGATAATGATGAAGAGAATATTGAAAATGATGTTCATTTTGAACCTATAATTTCATTACCTTTGATAGAAGTATCCAACAATGAAGAGGACGAGATAGAAATGTTGAAGCTGTAAGTTAACTTCTTAATACACATCTGAATTATTCATGTTCTGTGCATTTCTTTTTTTTGAAATACTAAGTACACTTGGTCAAATACCAGGGTCTCTCTTCCATTCCCCAAAAAAAAGTATTCCTAAAAAAAGGCATCTAGAGCCAAGTTTTGTGAGCCAAGGTTTGTCCCAATGCCGGCTTCAATTCATGCATATCCTTTGACTAGAACAACTCCAAAGTTTATCTCTCTGTCACAAATGACCCATCCTGTATACAGAATATACAATTTTTGTAACTAAAAAAATTTTATTTCTTTTTGCAAAAATATTTCGCGAATTATTAAAAAAAGAATTTAATCCTAGAACAACATATTAACTCTTAATTAACATGATGTTTTTAGTACTTTTGTGTTATTTGTAATGTTACTAAGAATATTTTCCTAATAAATTACAAATTTTTTTTAACACAATAACAATAATAAAATACATTGTTTAAAATATAAATGTAATATCTTCAATTTCATGCCAGCCATTCATGCATATTAAATAAAAACATTTTCAAGTTACTGAATAATTTCTAAATTATTTACTAAATTTTTTCAACAGCCGAATTGCTTGAATTATTTTTTCTTTTACAATTTGGAATGTCAATTTTAAGATTGAAACATATTTTTTCTTTGAACACTTTTGTTTTCAGAGTTTTACATTTTTGTATGAAAAAGTATATTTTTTTCTCATTTTGTAAACTATTTAGTTATAATAATTTATTTATACAATTTGTTATAAATGTACTTTAGAAGTACTTTCTAAAGACATCAAAATATACATAAAAATCGCTTAATAATTTTTATACGCTTAAAAATGATGAGAAAAAATTAATCCGACACGAAAGATCCATTGTGTGTAGTGAAGATGCCAAAAACTAAGTGTGTAAGAGTTAATAAGAAAGAAGAATTTTCATTTTAAAGGAAACAATTAACAATGTATACACATATATTTTGTGTATGTTTTTATGTTTTGTAGACGGGCAAAGTTATATCGTTATGATACGTCGAGCAATCCTGCGGAATGGAAGGAACGTGGCACAGGAGAGGTCAAATTATTAAGACACAAAATGAAAAATACAGTTAGAGTAGTGATGCGCAGAGACAAAACTCTCAAGATCTGTGCGAATCATTTCATTACTCCATGGATGGAATTGAAACCAAATTGCGGCAGTGACAGAGCATGGGTTTGGAGCGTACTTGCTGATTACGCTGATGAGCAACTCAAGCCAGAATTACTTGCGATACGTTTTGCAAATGCTGAAAGTGAGTTCTCAACTACTATATTAGTTTTTATGTATAAAATATAACTATCGCAAACTGTATTATCGCTAATAGTATTATAATAATATCGTAGAATATTTACTTGTTTGGGATAGATGCGTCAATGTGGAAGGAAACATTTGAAAAAGCTAAGAAGATTGTAGGATCTGAATGTGAGATTTATGCTGGTAAAAGCAATTCGGAACAAAAGCGTATTGAAAGTGACAGCGAATCTAGCAGTGATGTAAGTTATAGCGAGAGTACTGATAACGAAGATCAAATGAAATCGTTGAAGCGGACTGAAGAGTGTGAAGCGATTTCTCAACAAAAGGATATCGAGAATGAAATGACGGAAGAGAAACAAGTAATAACGAATGAAGAAAAAATAATCAACGAAATCGCAAAGTTAAAAGTAAAAAACGAAGTTGAGAAGCAATAATTGTATTCGATGACACGAAAAAAAAATATATATATATATATATACATATAAAAATACACACACACACACACACACACACACACACACACACATATATATATATATA
>NW_012130168.1:60542-62938 GCF_000143395.1 Atta cephalotes | reverse complement strand
ATATATATAGTTTATCAAAAGACACATTCTGACATTATGACAGACGTTACGGCAGACGTATTATATGCCATTGTTTGAAGATTAAATATGGGTGCATTTTTAGCAATAATATTATAAAAAAGCTTATTAAATTTTATAGCGATAAAACTGGTATTTGTATAAACATATCTGTGATTTTTTTTAACTTTGCGCGTACACACGCGCATGCGGCACACACACACACATTTTATGTTAAATTCATGTGAAATTGCATTTGTACTGGAAAAAATGTGTATGAGGGAATGTATGTTAATTCTCTCTTTGGCGAGAAACGAATAAATACAACGACAGTTTTACAAACAGACAGCCTTTTGCTTTTTATTTGTTCATTATTTTACAAATTTATGCATTATATCACATGTTTTTTTATAATTAATGATTGCACAATATGTTTCTCTTAAGAAGAGTGAAGTATGTTAAAAGAGTATACATATACGATAATTGATGAAAAATTGCTCAATTCGTCTGCTTTATGATATATATATAAAATCTTAATCCACAACCTATCAACTTTTCATTTCCTTAGAAAGTATTTTTAATTTTTTTTTACACTACATTTTATGTAATAGATACGAAATTTACTTAACACACGTTTCCTGACTATTGGATTCGTATAATTGAGATTTTCCATAAATTTCTCAATTATTATATGCGTAAAAAAAATTACTATAAATCAAAAGAGATGAAAAAAATTAAACAATTGCCATTTTTGTTTGATAGTCGTTGGTCATTGTCAATGGCTCAATTATATGAAGTCGGGATGGAGACTGGCTCAACTCCCAACGAGACTATTTCCGATACATGAGCAGTAAATGTATTAAATAACCAATTTGACACAACGACCGATATTCTCTTGAATACGAGATACATATATTTTTTAATATTTATTGTACCTAATTTACTTATATTCGTTGTGATGAAAGAATGAAAGTAAAAAATAATAATCGTGTGAAATAACAAATCATTATGTATTTTGCACCAATAGAACATAAAGCATGAGAAATATTTCATCACAAAGGAATAGATTAAGGAATGCAAATTAATTAAAGTAAATACGGTAATATTCACTTAATAGAAAATAGAGCGTATTGCTCTCATATGTGTGCGCGCGATTTCTATTCCTATTGCTACTTTTACAAAACGAGCATATAAAATAATTCAAAACAGCACAACAATCTCGACACTCGGACGACTCAAATTTGATTGCTAGATACTTAGGTGATTATTGTATTATAATTTAAATTCTCTATAACTCGTCCCTAGCTGAAAAAGATTGCAAGATGTTTCGTCTCTCTTCCATTGTACGCTTCTTTTGCTCAGACAACTTTCCTCTGTAAAGAAGCCCCTGTACCCGCGTTTCTTCCGTTTGTACAAATATATCTCCCCGTTCAAGGATTTTCTCCATAGTCTTGACATAAATTTTTGCTGCCTCTCGTTGTTCTTCCGGTAAAGTCTCCTCAAAGATTCTTGCCTTTTTTAGTATTTCCTAAGAAAAAGAATAAACATATTTCATTGAGAGAATTTAATGATACAAGAATGTGAAGCTAAAACTATGGAATTATATTTTAATCTTTACTTAAATATTTTCAAATAAATATGCTTATGATACAGCCTCTTTGGCACAATTCAATGAAATATATTGTCTTGTTAATTTTTTTTTAAACTTACCTGCCTGTCCTGCTCTCCCGCAGTTTTGAATTCTTCAGCTAATTTATCTAATCGTTCCACACATCCTGGCAATCCTAAGTATACTCTTGATTTAGATCTGATAAATCGCTTCAAGTATTCGCCCGTAAAATCAGATTCTCTCTCAGGAGTGAATCTAATTGGTTCAGATTTACCCTGTATAAATAGTAAAACTACTGGAAAGTCATCCTTCTTAATGTTGTAGCGTTGCGCTAGATCGGAATTATCCTTATTGCCAAAGTCTTTTACACCCACTGTAGCTATCAAGAGATCCTGTGAATCCTTGGTATCAGCCGCTATGGTGGCATATTGCTCGTGCTTACCACCATAAGGAAATGCTACATCGAATTTAACGAGCACTGCCTTAAATCTGGGAATAACCTGTATAAAATATTACAAAAATAAATTAACTAAAAATTTGTACACATCGTAACATATATCTTCATATATCTTATATCGAGATTGAATGTAGAATGACAGTTTCTCAATTCATTTTCATGTGCAATATAATCATAAAATATAAAAATATTATAAAAAGAAATATCAAACCCAATTTAGTTTTCATAATACACACACACACACACACACACACACACACACACACACACACACACACACACACACACACACACACATANACACACACAAGATGACTAATAACTCGTATAGAC
>NW_012130168.1:51732-56229 GCF_000143395.1 Atta cephalotes | reverse complement strand
TACACACACACACACACACACACACACACACACACACACACACACACACACACACATATACACACATATACACACACAAGATGCCAAATTATATATATGTTGCAAAGTTATTTAATTATATAAAATAAAGTTTTCAACAATTTTTATCGTTAATTTTAATCATTAATTCGTTCAAGTTAGGTAATGAGAACAAATAAAATTAGAAAAAAATTAAACAAGACTCAAAAGATTATATAAATAAAAATTGGATAAAGAAAGGCAAATAAAAGAAAGGCAAATAAAAGAAAGGCAAATTAAGCTGGATGACAATGCTCGTTTTAATACTAGAAAACAAAATATAAATATCGCAATGTTTTGACCTATACAACAGTCATAAAAGATTTATACCGTTGTACTATAGATGAAGTCTTGTGTGTTATAAATCGAAATGTTTGCGATGTTTATTTTATTTTATTTTTAAATGAGCATTATCATCCAACTCAGCTCATTAAGCTTTTCTTTATCCAGTTTAGATAAAAAAATTTTCATAATTAAATCTCACATATACACACGCACGTACATACACATAAATACAGTATATGCACGCGTGCACACGTATACACACATTTGTATAAAAGAGGAAATTTCACAGATGTATTAATATATATTTTGTTTGTTATAAATTGAGAATTCTGAGAATTTTGGTTACATACTATTTCACATTGGAATTCTAGATAAAATTAAAAGCTTTTCGTACCTTATCGAACGAATACGAATCCAAAGGCACACATCCTCTGCAGTCATCACCAACAATAACGTGCGAAATAGCGATGACAAAAATTAATACGAGACTCGATCGAATCATGATAGGACGTAATGTTTGTATAATTACTCGAGTTTCATCCGCATGCACGAATGAAGCAATTAACTACTCCGTTCTTTTTTTTTGCGTTCTATGAAATCAGACAACAATTATCCTATCTCCCTCATATACATACAGTTCCACTCGCAAAATGCGCGTGTGTAACACAACACGTGACGTACAGCAACGTGTCAGTTCAACGAACCGGCTTCGTTCTGATCCAAGTTATCAAGTCTAATTGATTTGTGAAACAAATGCTCACCGAGCTTGTCCGAAAATCAGAGTGGCAAAACTTATACAATGCTTTAAAATCCTTATATATACATATATTTTTTTTCATCACACGCGGTCAATCTTGTCTATTCCAAGATGTACCCGACAAAGTTTTCCCCTACATTAAATTGTTTTCTCTAGACTGTAAAAGTGAAAAGTCTTAAATTAGAAGATCTCCTTCCTTTTCAGTTCTCGCACTTGCCGCACTTGTCACATGGAAGCAAAGAACTAGGCCAATCGGAGGAGTATTCAGAATATCCTGTCCGGATATTCTTCGAGTGTCTTATCATTCTTTATTTTTTCAACGTTCGATAAATAACAAGGATGGAATGATATTCGGATGGGAATCGGAATATCATTCAACTTAGAATGGTGCGACACAATAGACGAAATAAGAAATAACAATTCCAACCTATCAGAAACCGTACATTCCGTACTCGATATTTAATAGGTTGAAATCTTTATTCCTTATTTCTCTTCTATCGTGATTGCACTTTAAAACTGGATTTTTACTTGATACTCGTTTTCAACGTCAAAATAGGTCACGTGATCAAAATTGATGCTTGATATTTGTCAATTTTGATCACTCGATTTGAACGCTGAAAATGAGCGTTGTAGCGTCAGGTGAAAATCCAGCCTAAGATTGCAACATTTATTCGCTCAGGCGTTTAGAATATAGCCACACAAACTTGCATAGCTGTATAAACGTAATGCGCAAAGAAAATTATCCAATCACATTTCTCCTATAAAGACTCACGTAAAATGTGATTGGATAATTTTTCTTATGCATACGTTTAGGCGACTATGCAAGTTTGTATAGATGTAAGTGGAGAACACAGACTCTTGCATAACGTATAAAATACCCTGTGTTCCCAGTCTACCCTTACAGTACTTGTGATCATCAATCGTTCTTCTTTAATATTTATAATTACACAAAGATGACGCTTAAAAAGTTGTAAGCGTCAAAGCGAACATAGTCTAAAAGTGGAAAGAATATTTAATGTTAATGTAATTATGCGTTAATATTTGAATATGAATATTTGAATTGGACGATTGGCGCCTTGGAATTTGTTTTGACATGGAAGGGCGAGCGAGCGCGTCATGTTTGCGCTAAAGTTCTAGATATCAAAGTAGCGCATTCCTTTTACTTGAACTGAAATGCCGACAGACTTCCTATTGGCTATTTCGATCGCCATTTCGATTTAGTTGCCTGTAATCTAATAAGCGCTTAATATTATTGGTATAGGGTATGATTAGTAGGTCCAAAATGAAGGGACCTATACGCAACTTTGGTATCTAGAACGGTATCTTTATGTGGGATTTACAATAAAAGTCGTAACGATCTTAAGTCGTAAAAATTGACTAATCACAGTTGAATATAGAGAAAAATAATCAACTATGATTGGTCAATTTTTTACGACTTAAGACCTTACGACTTCTATTATAAACCTCGCATTAGTTTACGCGCCGTCATTCCATTACCGAGATGTTAGCGAAGCTCGTAGGTAGTCCGTGAAACGTGAAAAAGAGCGGCACGCGACATGGTTTGAACCTATCGAAATATCTGTCCACACGAGTCATAAAAAAGCAATGTTATAATATGCTTCAATACTTTCATGCAAATATCGCATTTTCTGCTTTCACAATTAATATAGTTTATGTAATTATTAATTTAATTAATTTTTTCGTGCACCTTTCGTTATATGATCCGTATAAAAAATTAAGCACGTAACTTTGAAACTATTTGTCGATAATAAAAGAAACATTTGATCTCTTTTTTATTAATCTCTAGTCCAGTCCATTAACTCTAATCACATCTTAGACATCGTCTAAGATTATAAAAAAAAAAAGATTTAGCTCTTTTATCTGCTCTGAATTTATTTCGCAACAGTGACGAATTGCAAACGTATGTTTGATATTCGTTTCTAAAAATAAACCGATAATTACATAATAATAGATAATAGTTATATGTTACATTTTTCAAATGATATCTTCCCTCGGGTACGACTTTGACGTAATGAGAAGGCTCAATACCTAAAGGATACACACGAAAAGAACGGTTTTCCTTGAGTATCTAAAAATTTTTGAATCTATCTGAATAATACATCTAAGTAAATTTCTAGATATTTGAGTAAAATTGTTCTCTTCGTGTGAAAATTTAACGACGGGGAAGCTAACTTATCCTCGTCGCCGATTTAAATGAAAATTTATGATCCGCAGTCGTTCGTCGCGTCGCGCATTTCTTTCAGGAGTATCATTCAAGTTGTTGGATTAATGGACATTTCACAAAACCCATTCGATGGTATTCTAATTATAATTAATTATTATAATTAATCCGCGCGCGATAGTGTATGAGTGTTTTACGCGAGTGTCCTGTGAGAGGATGTTACCTACTTTGAGAAGAGGAGATTTGGGAGAGATATCGGGCACAGAGCCATCTTGTAAATACAATTTTTTGCTAATGTGATATCAGTATTTTTCTTCTGTTTATTCTTTTATTGTTTTATTTTACAATGATTTAAAAATGGTAATTAGAAAAAGGATTATGTTTAAATTATGAAATTTAAATATTGAAATTTTATAAATATGTATTTAGGATCTTTTTTTAGAAAATGTATAATTATTTTTATAAATATTTAACTGGTTTTTAAAATATACGATTATTATATGATTATTCAAGAGATCTTTGCATTTAGTAAATATTTTTTTTTTTAATATTGATTGATTTTTTCTGCTCTGTTCTATTAAGGATTTTATATTCATTTTGTTATAGAATTATCGTCGACGTAA
This sequence comes from Atta cephalotes, assembly GCF_000143395.1. Classification (NCBI taxonomy): domain Eukaryota; kingdom Metazoa; phylum Arthropoda; class Insecta; order Hymenoptera; family Formicidae; genus Atta; species Atta cephalotes. The sequence goes on along the minus strand of NW_012130168.1, from coordinate 52,325 downwards.
CTCCGCTGTTGCGCATCGGATTGATGAGTGAATTAATGTTTTTATCAGAGTTGTGCGCCTTAAAAAAATAACGCGTTATCGTTATCGTTACTTGAAAAGTAACGATTCGTTACTTTTTTTTATAATTCTAAAGTCATTAGAACTTAAAATTATATTAACTGATAATTAATTTAATACTAAATGTAAAATGAATATTCAAACTTGAAATTCTCTACTAACTAGTTTGTATATAGAGCAAGCTTTTCTCTATATTAAATTTACCTACAGTTTTATTAATTCTTTATTTTACTTAGATAATATTTTACTTAGATAATTATTTTTTAATATACTCATTTTTATAAGAATTTAGATTAAATAGATAATAGATTAAACATTATTTTTAAACATTAATATTTCCTGATGGAAATAAATCGATGAAATCTTGATTAATAAATCCATTTCAGTATAATTCATAATGAAATGAGTCAATTGATAGAGATTTCAAGCAATTGATTTTCAGCAATTTCAATGATTTATTTCCATTAGGGTTATTATTATGTGCATTTCAATATTTATTGCCCAAAAGTTTACAATGTGTGTGTATATATATATAT
>NW_012130168.1:45535-47577 GCF_000143395.1 Atta cephalotes | reverse complement strand
AGTGCGCGCGCGCGCGCGTGTGTGTGGTGTGTGTGTGTGTGTGTGTGTGTGTGTGTGTGTGTGTGTGAGAGAGAGAGAGAGAGAGAGAGAGAACATGGAAGACGGCCAATCTTCTTCTCATTACACTCATTACTGTTAAATAGAAAGAGATAGAAAATCAATTGCCTTCTCTCTCTTTTATTTTTATCTATCATTTTAATATACGCCGCAAGTCACACAGTCCGTTCTCTATGTTTTTACTTTTAAAATATGTGAGATATTACCGTCAGTCGGTGCTCCCTGTAAATCTATATCGTGTGATCGATGTTTCTTCATTGGCGGTTCGTGTGCCATTACTTGATTATCTTCGGAATCTTCCACATCTGGAGATATAGGTAAAAATTGAAGTGAACCAATATCTTCAGTTTCTTCATCAGAGCTACAAAATGCAGCAACTCTGTCAATTGATGCAACGTCAACCTCTATTTCTTCATCCTGAGCCTCTTCTCCTTGAACGACAGACTTATCTTCGTCGCTCAAATCGAATTCACTTTCCCTTTCTTCATATTCAACATTTTCATCCAACTCTTTGAAATCCGGTGCGAACGCAGACCAATTCTCTACCTGATTTTGTGCCCAAATAGAAACTACGCCTGATGATATAGATGCGATTATCGGCCTGACTGGATGCCACTATAGATAGAGGGAGAAATAAAAGACATTGCGTACATGAGCAGTCTTATAATATTATCATATAATATTAAATTTTAGTCAAAGGAATATGATGATAATTATAAATTCAATTTTCTTACCACAACATCGAGTAAAAGTTCGCCTTTGGTCCCATGTAAAATTTTCACTAAATTTCCTATGCTTTTTTCCCATACGTATAATGCATGTTGTCTTGCTGATCCAGCACACACATATTCTCCATCACCAGAAAAGCAACATTTTTTCCACATTGTTTTGTTTACAAGATCTTGCAATTTTTGTATTGGCTCAGGTTCACCATCTTTGCCACACGCTAATATTTCAGTACTATCATATACACGAATTACTCTATCAGCGGTATTAACTAGAAAACACGAGCCTCGCCGTGCAAACTCTATACTTTTTACTGCTGTGTTACTAGCAGTGCCTTGCGTTATTTTGTAAGAGGCTTTTACATTTAATGTCTCAGCGTCAAGAACTAAAACTCTACCGCGAGCGTTTCCTGTATACACATAATCTCCGCGTCGATCAAATGACGCTACTATGTTTAAATCACTCTGAAATTGGAGTAACTTTATCTTTACCAGTTTTAGTCTCTTATTATACATTCAATTAAAATGAATTAGTTATATATAATAGAAATACTTAATAATATCAGTTAATAGAAATATTTAAAAATAAATCTCTAAATGTTTTTTTATATAAAGTATCAAAAAGATTTAATTGATCCATTTTTCAATATCATTGACATTTTGCTAATAAAAATTGATTCCATCAACAAGAAGTAACACTTAATCTTGTCAATTTTCACAAATATATATACACACACGCACGCGCGCGCGCGCGCGCGCACACACACACACACACGCGCGCGCGCAAATATTGATATATTAGCAAAATTAGTATATTAATTATGTGTGAAAGGTAATATCGAAATACGTCATTTATTACATACATCTTCATCAAGTGGTATTACTCTGTGTGTTCCTTCGACATCAACCATAACAGCAGCATGACGCATTGGGCATACTAAAAACTTGTTGAGATTTCTTGGATGAAACTGTACTTTTAATATTGGAGAAGGGAATCTATATTTCTGATCACATTCTCCAGACAAAACATCCCATATGCATACATTATTGTCGGTCGATGCACTCAATAACTTGTGACCATTCCTAGACCAACTAAAAAATATAATTGATGTTTTGAGTATGATGTTTTAGTATTGTATTTTTTTTCAAATCACTTTTATTACATGCCTTTTAAGATGATTCTCAGTAAGTTATCATAAAAATAATTTAATTTAATAATTTAATTTATATATATATATATATATATATATATATATAATA
>NW_012130168.1:42664-45515 GCF_000143395.1 Atta cephalotes | reverse complement strand
TATATATATATATATATATATATATATATATTGTTGAGATATAAATAAGGCAAATTAACTTAGGACTAGAAAGTACTAAATAATTGGTAATTATTTAAAATACTCCTCTCACCTAAAAATCTTAATAAAAATATACTCATTCAATACGTTTTCATTCAAAACGAAAGAATCTGGCAGAAAAATGCAATGGTTGGCTTCATGAATCGAGTTATCAAGCGAGTTATCGAGTTATCAATTAAAGTTCATAATCCCGGTTCGATACAACCCTATGTATACGTTCTGCTTTAATTACACAAATTACACAAATTCTCTGCTTTCGGATCTACCATAAGTATTTTAAACTTTAAGCCGTAAGAAATTGCCAAATTACAGTCGAATGCGAGGAGAATGATTCGTCCATTTCTTGTGCAGAGAATTTGTGTTTGTAAAGCAGAGAATTAAAGCAGAACATATATACATAGAGCTGTATCGAATAGAGGTGACAGATATCTTAACCTCTAAAGTTTTGAATTTTAATGCTTAATAATTCGATTCACGAGGCCGACCGCATTTTTCTGTCAGATTCTTTTATTTTGAATGAAAACTCGTTAAATGAGTATATTTTTATTAAAATTTTATTAAAATTTTAGAGGGATACTCCAAATAATTACCTCCTAATTTTATTATTTATTAATTACACAAATCTCATAATTGTTTATTTACCTAATAGTTCCAAGTTCATTTTGACAAAATCAATTTTTGCTTCTTATAATTTATCCACAGTTTTTTTTCACAGTTTTTTTTTTTTCACAGTTATTTTTTCACAGTTATTCACAGTTTTTCACTGATCTATATTCGTATCACAGAACATATAAAAGCTGCAAAAAGCGTTGTCTATCCTGCGACGAAAATCACGTTTATTCAAAAGAGGTTAAGAGGCTCCATATTCCGCTGTACACAAATGCATGAATTGTAGGGAGACCCATAGAACTTTGGATAGATCCTGTGCAATTTTCACTCTGGATAATATTCTGAAATATTCCGGATAGTAAAGAATTTCTATTAAAAAGGTTCTATTATGTAAAAAAGTCTTTTCAAAATCAAATAAGCTAATTATAATATTAAGTCACCTTCATATCTGGGAATAGCGAATTTATACAAATAATTTTTTTACTTTGTAACATCCTTTAATATTCGTATTGATGGTCAAAATTTGATCACAAAACGTCTACCTTAATTAATAATTAATTTAAATATAAGTAATTAATGCTTCTGATTAGCTGTATATCATAAAGCATTACGACTGGCGACGATGTGTTAACTAATCATTGTAGATCACGCTTTACTGCCTTAAATTATTATTTGAGTGCGATGGTCTTAAGTCCGAATCTATAATAGATATTTTATATGTTTTAAGTCATAAGGAATGGACGAATCACAATCATTTTAAGTTTTAAAATGTTTTAAAGCGTAAGAAATTGACCAACTATAGTCGAATGCGAGAAGAATAAATGATTGTGATTCGTCCATTCTTTACAACTTAAAACATTTTAATGCTTATGGCCTTCTACAATAAACTTTTAAATTAGATAAATCAGAAGTCAGAAGTTAAAAATTGATCATTCAATTTTTGGTTTCTGACTTCTGATTTATGACTAATGCTTATTAAATATAAAAGGCCGATTAAAAATCTATTGTAGATCCGGGGTAAGTAGTACAAAAAGCCGAAATTATCGATTATCAATACAAGTTTTTGGCTGCTGCTTTTCCGCTTTCTGCTTTTCCGTCAAGGTGTAAACGTGCCCTTAGTTAAGAATGTGGAAAACGTGGAGATGGCATGATGTTTGGAGAATATACCTTTCTCTTTTTAACTATATACGATTCTGTGGATGCACACGTAAAACATTAGTTCTACATTAGTTGCAAGCCGATCGCAAATTTGTTGCGACAGCCAATATGCAGCGTTGATTTCAAAATGCAAGCTTCAGATTGGCTGTCGCAAACTTGCGATCAGCTTGCAATTAATGTAGAATCGGCTTAACATTACATTCATACTCAAAAGTTAAACTTTTTTTTAGTTTTATATATCTAATATGATTCTTTTATATCAATATATTACAATTATTGTCTTTATTTGATATATTTTATTTTTATCGTTTATTTTATTCATACAACGCTTTCATTTTAAATCACTCACATATCTATTCCTATTTACCGATATTTAAAAATTTTCTAACAACTTGTACAACAAAAAAAGGCAATAAAGAATTTTGATTAGTTCATTTTCTTATGCATTATATGTGTATTGCCTTTTTTTTCCATGAAATAAAAGACTCTGATTGGTTGATTTCCTTATGCCTCATGTTTTATACATTATATAAGAATCTGTGCTCGCCGCTTAAAGCGTTTAGGATATATCCACACAAATTTGAATAGCACGTATGCATAACGAAAATTGTCCAATCACATTTAACGTACATCTTTAAGAGAAATGCGATTGGATAATTTTCTTTATGCATACATTTATGCAAGTTGTGTGAATATACTCTTATTCTTTCGGGACGCATTTTGGCAGGCCAGTGCATGTGAGTGCAAGTTCCAGTTATATTGCATTTAGTGGTGTGGACTTCCTAAATAGGATCACTGATAATAATCATGACATAATTTTTACAAATATAGAAGAAATTGTTTGAATGTTTTTTTGAAATAAACGGGAACTAAAAGGAAAAAGAAGATAATCATAATGAAAACGCAGAAGTGGGAGAAGTTAGATGTGCGACTGAGTGATTCTGTATTGGAAACACTCAAACAGTTGGGATTTTTCAATATGACGCCTGTTCAGGTTATAAATATTTATGTGTGTATATATATA
>NW_012130168.1:26243-42644 GCF_000143395.1 Atta cephalotes | reverse complement strand
GTGTATATATATATATATATATATATATATATATATATATAATATGATACATGTAAATTGAAATGTTGGAAATGTTGTATGTGAATATTGCAAAAGATTGTATACTCATTTACATATATTTATTGTTGTATTTACATATAGGTAGCTTGTATACCTTTATTATTAAATGGTAAAGATGTTGCAGCAGAAGCAGTTACAGGCAGTGGCAAGACGCTTGCTTTTCTTATTCCTCTATTGGAAATGTTACAAGTAATCTTTCATTATGAGCATTTATTTCTCTAAACGTTAAAAAAATGGTATACTTTTTGAAACTTTTACATTATATATAATGTTGATTTTATAAATTACATTCAATGTATTCAAAAAATATTGCTTGTATCTAAAGATACAGCAGATTAAGTGAAAGACTTAATTAATTATAGATATACTTAAAAATAGAAACTAATTTCAATATAATTTCAATATAAAGTGCTTTAATTTATTCTTCTTTTTAGCAAATTTAATATAATTTAATAAAACGATTTATTTATGCTATTCTAAATTTATGTAATAGTTACATATAAAGTAAGCATATGTGTATTTTTTTTGTGTGTATAGAAACGAAATGAAAAATGGAAGACTATGGAAGTGGGAGCAATAATAGTCAGTCCTACAAGAGAATTGGCTATACAAATTAGTGAAATTCTAGAAGAGTTCTTAAAAAGAATTCCATTGTTAAAGCAAGTATTACTGGTTGGTGGTGTGACACTTCAGAAAGATGCAGAAAAGTTAAAGAAAGGAGCAAATATTATTGTTGCCACACCTGGTAGATTGAAAGATATCCTGTCTAATTACATCAATTTGGGTCTGTGTATAAAATCTTTGGTACAGTATCCAGTATTTTTTCACTATCCGATCGATAGCATTAGTATCTTATCCTCTTGTTATTAGATAGTTCATGCTGTTTTTTTTAGCTCAAAATTATATCTAATATATTTGTTGTTATTATATTAATAAAACAAAGTCAAAATGCTTCTTTCATTTAATTCGCGATAACTCAGTAAAGAAAAATCTTAGGAATATTTAAAAGAAATGATTTTATAGGGAAAAACTTTAAGCTTTCACTTGGACGGAAAGCTGAAAATTTTCACAAAATTTTTTTAGGCAAATGACAGACCCAAAGTTAAAAGAAAATTTTTCATCTTTTTCACCTCGTAATTTTCTGTATGTAAAAATAATAAAATAATAATAAACTCACAAAAACTCAAAAAATAATAAAACATAATAACTTTTCAAAAGTAGAATTTTCAAGCTTTAAACCGTTTTTTAAAATTTAAATTTCATTATTTTTGACGATATTGTAAATACAATTTTATGTTAAAAAAATAGCATGAACTTTCTGACCAATATAATATCCAACCCAATATAATATCATTTACACAACATAGTATAGTATACCGAATTATTAACTAGATCTATTAATTAGATTATTAACTAGATCTTATTCTTCTAGGAATTTCTTGTATTAGATGAGGCAGATAGATTATTAGACTTGGGATTCTCGGCGACTTTAGATAGTATTTTAAGCTATTTACCACGTCTTAGAAGAACAGGATTATTTTCTGCAACACAAACGAAAGAGCTGGAGCAATTGATCAGAGCGGGACTGAGAAATCCAGCATTAATTGTTGTGAAAGAAAAGTCTAACGTTTCCACGCCTGTAAATTTAAAAAATAGTTTTACGATAGTTCAGCCTGAATATAAATTGCCAGTAATGATAGATTTTATACGTTCAGTAGGATTTAAAACAAAGTATATGATATTTTTACCTACTTGCGCGAGTGTGGATTATTTCAATCGGGTTATACAAACGTAAGGACATAATTGAAAAATATTAAATATTAAACAGTGTTTTTATATTTGCTTTTCTAAGAAATCGATTTTTTTCTAATTTTCTTTTCTGTCGAAAGTGTAATGGAGTGCGTTTAAGAATTATACACCCAGATAACTCTGATATACACGTAAACTAAAGTTATTTGGACATAATTCCTGACGCACTCATGTGGTATTTTAAATCAAATTTGACAAAATATTCTTTGTATTTAGGGATGCACCGGATATTCAGGAATTATTCAGTATCCGGTATTTTTTCACTACCCGAGCGATAGCATTAATATCCAGCAATATGTCCAGCTGAAAATTTAAACTAAAAATTTGCGTCATTGACATAGAATTCTTTTTTTTTCAGCTGAACTTGTTGCACAGTTTATGTTTTTGCACAACTATGGTGGTTTATACCGACAATCGAAAAATGCTGAAATATTGTTATGTCATAAAAAAAATTTGTCATAAAAATTTGTAAACCTAAACTTTGAATATTTAGCAACTTTGAAATTGTATTGCAAACAATCCTGTTTTACAGTCGGATAATTGTGTGCTTTTCTTTTTTTTTTTAATTTTAAAGAATTTGTAATGGATGTCTAGAAAATATTTAATATCTGGCTATTTTCCTACCAATAAGATAATTGTTCTACCACATCCAGTAATTTTACGAGGCATCCCTAATATAAATAGTTGTATTATGTTAATAAACGCGTTACATATATATATATATATATATATATATATATATATATATATACGCACGCACACACGCACGCACGCGCACACACACACACACACACACACATTATACGTATATAGACGCATGTATATTTGCAGATTATTACCATCGATAAACGTATTTGCCTTACACGGTAAAATGAAAAGTAAAAGATATAAAGTGTTTGATAAATTTCGATATGCTGAAAATGGCATTTTAATATGCACAGATGTAATGGCTCGTGGAATCGATATATCAGAAATAGACTGGGTGTTACAATACGATCCTCCCAGTACAGCCAGCAGTTTCGTACACAGGTAACATAGTAGGCGTTACATTACATGCATAGAAAACAGATATATCAATATTTTAAAGATTTATTCTCTAAATTGTTATTTTTTATCATATAGATGCGGTAGAACTGCGAGAATCGGTAATGAAGGAAACGCATTGCTGTTTCTTCTAGAAACAGAAAGTGCATATGTAGATTTCATTAAAAGAAATCAAAAAGTCGAGCTGCGTCAGATGGAAAGAGACTTAAACGAGGAGACTGTTGATGAATGCTTACAGTGCATGAGGCGGATGCAACAAAAGGATCGACTTATGTTTGATAAAGCCAATCGTGCCTTTGTTTCATACGTGCAGGCGTATAATAAACACGAATGTAATTTAATTCTTCAGTTAAAAGATATTGATTTGGGAAAACTGGCGATGGGTTTTGGTCTTTTGAGAATGCCAAAAATGCCAGAGCTCAAAGGGAAGAATTTATCATCTTTTGTTAGTCCTGAAATTGATGTAAACACAATATCTTATATACATAAACAACGTGAATTGTGCAGAATTAAAAAATTGAATGAGTATCAGAGCACCGGTGTTTGGACAAATAATCAGAAAAGATGTAAACAAAACCGAGTGGAATCCTGGTCTGAAACTAAAAGGAGAAAATTCGAGAGACGAGAGAAACGAAATAAACGAAAGGAAAGAAAGGAATTGAAACAACAACAATTTTTAACAATTTCTGATAAAAAGAAAAGAAAACGAATAAACGAGCAGGATGTTGAACAGTTAGCGAAAGATATAGCATTAATAAAAAAATTTAAGAAAAAGAAGGTAATGTGTTTTTTCTGTGTTATAAAAATAAGTTATAAAAATAAGTTTCTGTGTTAAAAAAAATAAGCCCTAGTCATTCTACTCTTTCTACTTTTGTACTTTTATATGATGTTTTTATTTAATTGCAGATATCGCAAAAAGAATTTGACGTGGCTTTTCAAGTATGAAAATGTTTATTACAATATATAATTGTACAAAATACATATGTTAAGAGATGTATTTTTCTCTTGATATAATTTTATGTATGTGTTCTAAAAAAAAATATAGGTATATGTATATATTACATGTAAAACTTGTGTGTAAAATGTAAACGCAGTTAGCATTTCCTTCTGATTCCTTTCCTTTGAGTTCTTCAATGCTTACGTTAACAGATATTTGTATCATTACACAAGTAAATGAAACATAGAAATAGTTATGTATTTATGACAAATGTGACAAATGAACAATATTTATTTGTGTGTACAGGAAATAAGGATCAGAGGAATTTACTTTCATTATCTTTGTTATATTATTAAGATTCAAAGCGCTCAAACGAGTAAATCAATGTACGTATAATGAAACGCAAAGTCACTTGGTCTCACTTGGTGCTCGTAAAATGCTCTGCGTGGCCGTAGTGCATTTTAGTCAGTAAGTATATCTTCGTTTAGTCTTTAACATGTCCCCACTTCGTGGCGGGGCCGGAATAACGCAGTAGAGGGGAATGAAAACTGGTGTGTGTGCGTGTGAATGCCAGCGTATGTTGCCTGTTACTTGCTTGACAGTGTGCGCACCCAAATGTGTATGTGTGTGTGTGTGTGTGTGTGTGTGTGTGTGTAAACACACGTAGCTTTTGAAAGGAAGAGACAGTTTATACCTCGAATATGCCCGAGTATTGGTGCAAATAGTTGCTCTGATGATTCATGCACATTTGTATTGTATGTGTATGTCAAGTGAATCATACAAGATAAGTTTGCATTGAAGATACAAGTCTGATGCTCAATTAAGTTATTCTTCATGTTGGAGGATGGAAGAGGAACCGATAAATCGCCCAAAGTGGCTACTGGAACTAGAAAATCGTAAGCAAAAGGTATATTTCAACATGTAATTTGATTTAATTTGATTCAAGAGATGGAAAAGGAATGTAACATAGATACCTATACAAAATTAAGATTGAAAGTTAACAATTGATTGTTTTACATTTGCTCAGCCACGTTTAGCACATGAAGCTGGAGCTGGTGCGCCATGCACAAACTGTAATTCCATGTGTCCTGGTCTTGATCTTCATTTCTGGAGAAAAATTTGCAAGAATTGTAAATGTGGTCGAGACGATCATGATGTTGATGACGATCAATTTCCACAATTTGATCTACTATTTGGATCAAGCGGAAAATTTAAAAAGAAATCCATGCGTAAGTGTTTTGTACGTGCGTGTGTGTGTGCGTGCATGTGTGTGTGTGTGTGTGTGTGTGTGTGTGTGTGTTTGTGTGTGTGTTTGTGTGTGTGTGTGCGTGCATGCGTGCGTGCGTGCGTGCGTGTGCATTCATTAGAAAAATTGATCTTTAGGATTGCAAGTAAACAATAAGAAACAAAACGATGATGAAACTACATTCGAGTGGGTGCCGCCGGATACAACTAAAGAACTTGCTGTGGATTACATGAAAGCTTTGCCCATGGAGAAATTGCCGATTAAAGGATCAGTTGGTGCTATTTTGAGAAGGCAGTTGTTGCAGAAACAACTACCGCTTCACGATATCGATTATAAAGTTTGTGATCAACTTAGCGAGCAAGAGCAGAAACAATTTGAAAAATATTTGGAAAACATAAAGAAATATGTAGGGCAAGGCAAAGTGACAAAAGTAAGTAACAAGGCAACTTGATTAATTATTGTTATAGATTTGCACTGTTGCAGATTTGTAAGATGGTACAAGTATCGTAGATATTTATACGATTTATATCAAAGGCTTAAAGCGAATTTTCAAGTTTAACAAATTTATTTTCGTATAATAAAATAGTGCACATTTCGTTTTATATAATATAGAGATATTATTATTTTCATAGATGTTTGGTGCCCGTCCATTCGATCGTTCTCTAATGACACCTGTCAATGCAACTGATATGCAAAAGTGCAGTCCACAGCATAAATCTCATATACTTTCCACTGGTGTTCAATTACGTACACCGAGTAGCTTCGCCATAAAAGGTCCATATGCTCGTCAAAATAAACAATCCGCTGCTACAGCCATAAATAACAATGAGATCTTAATGAGAAGTACAGAAGAGTACAATTGTACATTGGATGTGTACAACGCCGGTAGCAACATTGCGAGATCGCAACCAATCGAAGGAAAATTGATTTATGAAAACCTTCAACGTGATACCGTATTGCAAGTAGACGAAAAAAATCATGCTGCGGTAGATGACAAAATAGTTAATTCTTCGATTTTCACACATCTCGCTGAGCAAGAAATTGTATCTGCTCGTGAAAAACATACTTGTCGAAATTACGTACCTTACGAAGGAAACGCTTTCGAGCGACACGGAGAGATCCGATCGAATCACGTCGATACCACCATGTGTACCGCAGCACATGATGAAGATATTAATGAGACAGTTTTCTCTGTGGAATCCATTTTTGCGGACGCCCTTCTTCCACCCAGTGCTATACATGCCAATGATATTATCGGAAGCACATTGGACGAAAAGGGATTGATATTTATAAGGGAGAAACTTGCCGATAAATATAATAACACGAAGAATCCAGCAATGTACGCTGTGACTAAATTCTCCCGACCGTTAGACACAGTAAATGACATACGTCCACGTGATGCTAGAGTTGAGGAAAATAACAGTCCTGCTTGTATCCTGCATGTCGACAAGCCTGTAGAGACGACACTACCTATTATCGCTGGTACGAATTTACTTCCTGCGGCAAGCCTCGTAGAAAAAGCAAAAGAAAGGAGCATTGATCCTTATGAAGCAGAAATAGATAGAAAAATTTTTAATAAAGTCTCTTACTCTCAAATAGTTGACTCAACTATTGTACCTGATAGTATCAAAGGAAACGAACAGAAGTCGCGACGCGACTTGCTGTCGAATAACAAAGCGGCAAATAACGATCCGTTGCAGACGGATACATTTCCATTACAGAAAACGATTTCCATTACGGAAAGCATTATAAGAGATCCCACATCTACGATTCCCACGAATGTCGTTCTATCGACAAAAATAGAAACTCCTGATTCGCAAAATCCTATTGATATATATACATCCAATCCGTTGCAGGCTAAGTTAAGTAGTTCGGTCCTGCAATCGTCCGTGATATATTCCGAACAATTACAAAATCAAGTGTTCCCTCACATCGTTGGAGGTGATATGCAACTTACGAATTCTTTACAAGAGGCCATTGAAGGTTTAAAGATAGACTCGACAAAAATGCACAAGTGCGAAAAATGCCACGATAACATTCGCGTTGGCGACGTAGTCGTAATCGCGGAGAAGGCTAATAACGCATCCTGGCATCCTGGCTGCTTTGTTTGTTCAGTATGCAACGAATTGTTGGTGGATCTCGTGTATTTTTATTACAAGAATAACTTGTATTGTGGAAGAGATTTGGCCACGTTTCTCGGAATTCCTCGATGTTTCGCTTGCGATGAGGTAAGTGAACTATTTTTCATTATACGATTCTCAAAAATTATATTTTATATACTTAACAATGTTTTTGTTTTCTGCAGTTGATCTTTGTACGGGAGTATACAGTTGCAGAAGGACATAATTATCACGTGAAGCATTTTTGTTGCTGGGACTGTGACATGCCATTGGCTGGGCAACAATATATTACCGAAAACGATCGACCATTGTGCCTTCCTTGTTATCAAAAATCATACGCAAAAACATGCGCTGCTTGTAATATAGTGATTGCTGCTGATCAACAAGGAGTAGCTATAAAAAATTTAAATTTTCATGCAACTCAAGTCTGCTTTTGCTGCTACAGCTGTAAGAGAAATTTACTCAATGGCAGAATGGCGATAAAAAAAGATAAATTGTTTTGCAGTAAAGAATGCATTGCCAAGTTTTTCAACTACTGAATCAATAGGTAAAAAGTCCGTCTTCCAATATGTTATTTTTCTTTTGAGAAAAATATAATTATAAATTCATTGAGAACATAAGTAAGAAATATCAAGTGTTTATTTGCAAAAAAAATTTCCCAAGAATTCCCAAATTTTTTTCAGCTATTTTTTACTCAAAAGTCTAGATAAGATATTAAAAAATTTTCTAATATAACTTTGAAATAAATTGGAATGTAAGCACAAACAAATCATATATTGTAAATTAGTACAAGATAGAGATTTTTCACGAGACTACATTTATTATTTTCTATAACTATTTCTATTCTTCTACTAGAAGAATCGTGAAATTCATAATATAGATAAGTATATCAGTAGGAAGTAGTATGACGAAATTATTTTGTTCCACTGGTTTTCTTGATGAAAAGTCGCAAACACATGAGAATGTCACAAATATATGCGGATGTATATATATATATATATATATGCCATACATATGGCTAATAGATTGTCAATCTATTTGCATTATAATTTTAAAGAAAAACGCTGAAAGAAACAAATATTTTTAGAAAGAGATGGAATTTAAAAATATTTCAAAAAATTTCTCATTTTCAATAATAAAAAAAAGGGAAAAAAAAAGAAATCCTCTGAGAATTCTAGAATTTTCCAGGTATAAGTAAATATAAACCTTGAGTAAATATAAAAGGTAAATGTGCCATACTAATTATTAAGAGTTAAAAAAAAATGGAACCGTAATTAGTGTAAGTTGTGCTCTATATTCCGTCTCGCACAAATATTGTGTAACATGATAAAAGTACCAACATCTTGAAATTTTACGGCGCAAATCAATTATAATTCAATCATTTATTGGATATAAGCAATTGTTAAAAATATTTAGCTCAATGTGTTTTGATAAAAAGAGCCAAGCAAGTGATTCGTCACAAATTTTTACTTTTAAGAAATACAATAACTTACCAAGTATTCTCTTTCCTTTCTTACTTAGTAATTTAGTTGGATGCATTTTGATATTGTAGACCGAAGAGAAAGATATGACTTTTCCTTACTTTTTATAATTACATTTGAAGATATGAAAGATTATAAATATCTATGTTCTCGATTTGCTTTTTCCAATTGTCTTTAACATTAGCTGAAGCTGCATCTAGATTTGAAAATAATTTTTTTTATCTATACATTATACGCTACAAATCAATTTCTAATATGTAGTTAAAAATATAATGTTATTTTTTCCATTTAAGAAAAATACGTCATTCATTTCAATCATTTGGTAGTATAAATCTGATAGAATTTCTTGTTTTTACGTTTAGTATTTTTCTTTATGTACACAATTATCATTATTCGTACCAAATAGGTGTTATACAAATTCCAAAATCATCTTCTTCGTATACAAGCTATCAGCAACTTATCTATAAGTAGGGAATAAGTCAATACAATGAAAATAAAAATTTGTCTCCGTATTTTCACATATCAAAATATCGCGTGTTCACTCAGTCCTGTCACATTATCTTTTCTAGGCACGTAGATGCGCGTGAGGAGCGCGTTGATGGATTGCATTTTATTTATAAATGTAATGCTTGTTGGAGAAGAAAGTTCAATGTACTGATAAATGTAGTGGCTGCTAGAGAAGGTAGCTCGATATAATGACATTTCTGACCAATATTGTTGATGTCACACGTGGTACATGAAAATTATTATATATAATAATTGATCGATAACTGCACACTATAATGTAAGAAACATGATAACGAATATGATATATGAAAATTTAAAAACACAAAACATTCTACATAGATGTGGATATAGATGTCTACAGGACAGCGTTCATGTGTACACACACACACACACACACACACACACGCGCGCGCGCGCGCGCGCGCGCGCGCAACATAACATGATTGGCACTTGTTCTCTGATGTTTAAATACTTAGGCCGGAATCAGATTACGTATTGAAGAATGAAAGATTGAAGTTTGGATCAGAACAAAAGAAGCCAAAATTTCTTTGTCTTCATTGGTGAAATTTCAATCTTTAATCTTTAATCTCAATCTTCAATACATAGTTTGATTCCGACCTTATAGCGAATTCGGCAGACCGCACTAGTGCACACCGAGTGCGAACTTTTTCAGTGCCACGCATTCGGTTTATGCACACTGTTTCAGTGCGTTAACATTATCGTAATCGGCAAATGGAAACTGTGTAATGCTGAATTTATATTTAGGCCAATTGAATGAATTGAACGAGTTTAAAAAATGTTGCACCGACATTTCTGACAGTGCAATTTGGCATAGCATTAAAGTAGTTCTGCACTCGCAGAACATGTTAGAGCAGCACTAGAGCGAAGTCAGTGCATGTGTGCCGAATTCGCCGTTAAATTATTTATATTACAATTATATTCAATATTTATGGATCATGAGAGTATGTTATGTCCTCTATTCCGAATCACTATCAACAACAGTTTGAATACGCCTAAAAGTGTTATGTTCTCGATATCGTGATGATGTGTTTGAAAGTATCTTTTTAACAGTATCCATATTTCTTCGTGCGCGCGTAATTCGTCCTGAAATAAAAACAAATTCAACGTTGTGCGCAATGCCCATTATATAATAAATATAATATAGATAGACAAAATTGTAATATTAACCTTCAGATATAATGTTTGACATATCCAATTCAGATACCTCCTTTATCTTTTCATTCTCTTCTCTCACACGTTTACATTTTTCCAACGATGGTTTACCACTAACACCATTTTTCTTTAATAATTCCTTCAGACGATTAACTTTTGCAGCATTATTCCTACAATCGGCCCAAATGCGATTGTACGATTGAACTTTCACACCAGCAATCTTTAAATATTTCTTCAATTTCTGTATCTGTTTATTTACTTTCTGAAAATTTGACATACAACAGTAAAAAAATACATCCAAGTTTATATCATTGTAGGATCTATCTATTAGAAAGAAACTTACATCATTACTACGGCTTCCCTTTCCACTTTTCATAAATCTCTCTTCTTTTCTGGAATTATTATCACTTTCATCATCTTTATTGGACGATTCTGTGTTCGATAATTCTTCTTGCAGTCCATTCTTAATTTCAGTCGTTTTATTAGCTTTCTCTGCTGCAGTCATATCCTCATCGTCGGACATTAGACATTCGGTATTTTTTGGATGAGAACTTCTTATACCTCGTTTTTTTTTGATTCGACCGAGCGATGTTTGTCAGTTATCGATTTTCTCGTAGCTGGAGATTTTATCGTTTTCTTTTTCGTCCGTGGACTATAATCCTCGTCTGAATTGCTATTCTGACTGTCCTCTGATTCAGAAGTCTTCAATTTACTAAAACTTGTTCGCGAACCTTTTTTCTTCGCTGCTTTTTCCCTGCTTTTTTCCGATTTGATCTTCAATGTATCAGCGATCTGTTGCAAATCAGGCTTTTCTTCTTCTTCTGATGAACAATCTAATTCTGACTCATTTGGCTCTGCATTCACAATTATTGTCTTCGGTCGTGGTTTCACATCTTTTTCATCTTCACTCTCAGAACTAGATTCTTCCCTGTCACTCGCACATTCCACGAAAAGCTCCAGTCCATCTACCACTTCTGTATCGATAGTACATTTCTTAGCGATATGTCGTTTTTTCATTTCATCCTCCTTGTTATTTTCTTCTCTAGTCATCGTTTTGCCATTTTCTTCTTTAATCTCATCTCCTGTTCTTTCTTTCTTGTTTTCAGGAATAGATATCATACTTGCATTTGTAATAGACTTTTGAAATGAATTATCCTATTTTTATTAAGAAAAATTAATTAAAACACATAATAATCTGTTTATTGTATAACTATTAAAATCATCTAATAAACGGAATGTTTCATCATATTCAAGCTAACTTCAATATTACAAAATGGTGAGTTTAAATATGCTACGAAATATCAGACAGAAAATATATCTAAAAGCTAAAAAATTTGTTATGCATGACAGAAAGAAGGACATTATATAGACAAGATACTTACAAACATAATAGGTAAGAATGATAAAAAAAACATGATATTATAAAAAAAGAATAATTTTCTCAGATTTCATTAGTAATATTGTATATTATTGTATTATTACCATGTTTTCCACAATTTCCTCCTTAATACTTATTTCTCCAGAATTTTTGTTTAAAGTAATATTATTCTCAGTTTTTCTTTCATTTTTTTGCTTCAAATTATCTCCTTGTTTCTCCTTTTTCTTCCCATCCATGTCTGATTCAGATAGAGATATCTCTTGTACACTTTGCTGATTTTCTTGATACAATTTATATTTTTCCACTTTCACATAGCATCTCTCTATATTATTTTTTTCTGAAATAATTTCAGAGTTATCGCTCTCTAATATTTCTTCCGACTGTTCATTAAATAAGCATTGGCGTTTTTTAGATAAATCTATTTCATCTTCAGAATCTCTTGGCCTTTTTTTTGATGTATCATCTACAGAAGTAGACGATAGTTGTAGTCTATCCATATCTTCTGCCTCAATTTCACTGTGATCAGATTCTATCATTTTAATAACAATAATCTGAAATAATGGAATATTTTATAGCTAAGCATAATATTATAAATGTTAGATGTAGAAAGCAAATGACAAATTGTATGTATGACTGTTTAGGAAAATGTATGTATCGAAAATTATCAAGCAAAACATAAATAACAAACTCTCACATTTTAATTTGATAAGAAGAAATTTTATTTCATACTGAGCATTATTTATTTTTCAATGACGAAATGTATCAAGGATATGTTTCAACGATGTATGTATGGATTGATCTTTTTTTTAATTGTGCACATCGAATGACGTTCCGAGTTGATTGGAAAAATTGTTCCTCGTTCACAATCAATGGTGTGGAAAGAGAATTTCAAGTTTTTGCAGTTGTACAAATGATCCAATTGTCGATTTCTGTTCTACAAATTACACATGACACCTCGTGCGGCGAAATGTCGATAATTCTAAATTCTATGTGTATTGCAACTTCACCGCACAGATATTAACACATTAATCATAAAATCTAATGATCATGTAAGTGCGTATGTGGGGCGTGTGTAGGGCATATGTGTACATATAATATGTACATACATATATGTATACGTTTGCGCGGCAAAATATACACGCAGTGATCCTGAGTTGCCAGATTTTGGCGCCTTTTGTACTACGAAAGTCTAGAGAAATAATATAGTATACGTAACGTATATTGTAGCATTTCTCTAGACTTTTGTATACATTTCTTTTCAAGAATAAGGCTCCTGAAATGGATCATGCATGGGATTTAGCTGTTACTTTATGTTGAAGCGCCTCTATGTCCAAAATGTGGATCTTGAATTATGTAGTCAATGTCCATGATCCGATCGGTAATGTTCAATTTTTTAGTATTCTTCGCTGTCCACGAATTGCGGTCCGTTAGATAGATAAAAACTGTAAGTTGTTCATAGACTTATAAGATAGACGGAGCATTCATATGAAGCTGAAGACTTGATAGAAAGAGAAAGAAATAATCGTGGAATAATTCTCTTCTTTTCTAGTGATGAATTGATTGGTCGTCGCGGCAAGCTGAGAAGTGGCAACGAAGATAGACGTTGTGGTTTTACAGTCAAGCTGATTGGCTCCCCACCGCTCACTATAAAAGAGAGAAACAACTATACTGGTCAACTATACTAACTAGTCTGGAGTAGAGCTGTCCTTCAATGTCTTCAGCTTCTCTCGTATAAACGCTCCGTTTATTTTATAAGTCTATGAAATTGTTTTGTAACAATTTCATAGACTTATTACAAGCGCCGATAGATTGATTGTTCGTCTTTGTCTATCTAACGGATTGAAATTCGTGGATGTAGCAAAGAATATAACCAAAAAACATTACCGACCGGATATTGACTACATAGTTTAATGTCTACATTTTGTGAACATAGAGGTGTTTCGAAATAAAATAACAGCCAAATGCCGGGTATGGCCGCTCTTAGGCTTCTCTCTGCTAACACAACATTCGATCATATTTGATATTTGCAATAACATAAAAATTATTTCTGAATAGCCTTGGCTTACAATAATTTATAATTGATTTACAGTGAGAAATAATTTACAAAGTTTTCTATACAACTATTGTACATAATATGGCATATACATTAAACACTGTGTTTACATTACGTATAAAGCATTAAAATAGATTTTCATTTAAGAAAATAAAAAATATATATGATACATTTAAATTCATTCAATCGTGTAATTTTTTATGCAAGATGATCAATTGTTTTTTGGTTATGATGATTTATAGTTCGACCATTTTTTTGTGAACTCTAATACTTTTATTCTTTGTTCCTCAAAACTTTGTCTTTTTGGTTTCCGCCAAAAGTTATGATTCAAATCCAACATTCCTCCTATTATTTCCTAAAAGATAAAAAAAAATTACACATAAACACGCACGCTACGCATATCATACGTATCAATTTATATTTATAAATGAAAATTGAAGTTTTTTCAAGTGAATAATTTCAACAATCGTATCTCACCTTGGCAAAATTTTGCGGAAACATTTCTTCGTCCTCGATCACATGAGCATAACCAGGATGTGAAGCAAATTCGACCATAAAGTAAGATAAACCATTTGGTATAGCATGACGTATACCTTTACCTGTTAAATCAATAATTTTTTTGTTCATGGACCATTCAGTTTCACACTCCAACAAAGCTTTCTGTAAAACGAAAAAAATGTTCAAATAATATAAAAGTTGATTTAAAATACGGCAATATCTTTATATTGTAACAAAATGATTTATTCACCTTAAAATATATTGGTGACAACTCGCCAATTTTTTTCGGTAGCGGAATACACTCTAATTGCATATGTGAAAATTTACTATGTGTTTTATACATTTCAAAAAATATCGGATAAAAATCTTCATCTGTAAACATTTTTGTTAATTTTCTTTTGAATTCCTGTAAAAAGAAATGCATCATGCAATTTCATGTTGTCATGTCAAAGATCAATAGATGGATAGATTGGATATTAAATACATAAGTAAGAATTACCATCAATCTATCCCATACATCTTCATCTAATTGCAATTGACACGCCACATGCTGTACAGGTGTTAATATACAATGACCAGTACTCAAGGAAGTACAAGCAGGCAAGCTTAAGCAAATCACAGAGTCCATTGTAATAACCATATGCTTTAACATATTTTTCGAATCAAGGCACCACGAACAATTATCCATACATTTAGATAAATTCTTATGTTCTTTAATTGCCTGTGCACGATCCCACTTGTCTTGTCTCGCTTCCGAATCTGTTCGTGCAATTTGTCGTTCAAATGTATCATCCATATGTTCGATATTCTGCAAAGAAAGATATTATTTTCAATTTCCATATTCGTATCATTTTCACTCGGTCAATTTACCTTGGAAGCGAGTTTAGCGAAGATTGCTTCATCTTCAATTGTGGATCTTCCTTTCTCTCGTTGAAACTGCAATAAAAATTTATGTTATGTTGCGTTAAAATCTTTCGAGATTCTAATTCGTTTGGATAATTTACCATTTCTTGTAAAGAATATTTATCATCGTCTGCAAAATGGCGTACTCTCTCGCCAGAGATATGTGTTTCGGCAGTTTTTTTGTTTCTGTAATTTTCCCATTTAGATTGATTTCTGGGTTGTATCGGTCTTGCAGTACCTAATACGTACATTTTTATATGTAATTTCAATGTGGACAATTATTTATTTTCATTTATTTGAAACGAAAGATATGTACCTTTTGCATCGGTTCTTGTGAGAATTACATTCTCCTCTCGTACCTTGATATTACAAGATGTAACATGTTTTCTTGTATGTTCCAACTGGATTTTTAGTTGCGCTGCTAATTCCTAAATAAATAAATCATTCATTTCAAGTAAATTCAAGATGTAAATAAGTTAAAAATAAACAACATTTAATAGAACAGCAAGCATACATCATCACCCATTAATTCAGCTTTTATAATACTTGCTGCTAATTTATTAATTTCCGCGTCGGTCAAAACACCAACGCCTTTATCTATTCCATTTGTACTATTAATATTCCATAAATTGATTTTTGGCTCAGACACAGGTAATTCGGTAATTGGATATCTCTTTTCACTACTCTTATCTTTTTTCCAATTTTTTATACGACTACTATTGACAGGCAAAGTCTGTTGATAATAATTGTCGTTGTCTTTAGGTTTGCGATAGGTTCGCTTCAATTCTGTGTGATGTTGCAACGAGTAGTCAAGTGTATTATATTTTCCAGCACAGTCCTTACTTCTAGATCTTGATTTAGAACGTTTTCTTATTCTCGAATTGGAAATTCTATGAGAATCTCTATCATTTTTATCATTGTAACAACTTTTATGATACGATTTATTCTGTTGAGTATTTGACATTCTTTCCGCTTCAACTATCATTGTTTGTATAGTTTCTAGGGACTAAAAATTTAGTTTTATTTATGTTATTAATAATTAATCTATTTTGTATATATATATATATATATATATATATATATATATATATATAATATTTATTTATTACTACACCACGTCGTCGACTACTACTTACCTACTAACTATTAGTTGTCTACGTAAGTCTTCGTTCCGTCACACCGACCGAGTACT
>NW_012130168.1:14933-25814 GCF_000143395.1 Atta cephalotes | reverse complement strand
TCCGTTCTACTAACTACTATTGTTTGTTAGTTAGTTAGTTACGGTAACGTAAAGTTTAAAGTTTTAATTTATTATTATTAATTAATTAATATTATTATTATATATATATATATATATATATATATATATATATATATATAAACGAATTGTTTTTTTAATTAACTTACACCCCAACGTTCGGCAGCTACTTCCTCTAAACATTTATTGTCACGTAAAGCTTGTTCCTCGACACGCCGAAGACTCTTTTTTAGCCAATTTACATCCAAAATCTTTGGATTATTAGATCTATCTGGATTATTTTGAGGTAATCCATCGCCTCCAGCTTTCCAATATGGATTTAATTCTCTGTTACTTTGTCCCGGTTTATTTAAAAAAATCTCTTTGTCTTTTTCTTTTAATTCTTGTAATTTCACATTAGGCTTCGATAAATATGGAATAAAACTTTCCACATTCATCCATTCCTCCCTTTTAATCTGATTTTCTTGTACTCTACAATCAACAACTTGATCTTCAGCCTTTCTCTCTACCCATTCGAATTTTGCGCTATCATCGCTTTTCTAAAAAAAAAAAATTTATGTTATATAATTACATCTTCTACATTACAAGTTTGTTAATAACTAAAAATTATAAAATCTTTAATATTCACACTGCTTGAAGATGAATACTTCCTCTTTTTCTTATGTTTTTTATTTCCTTTTTTATCTTTTTTCTTTTTAGATTTAAACTTTTTGCTTGATTTTCTATGGACAAATGAGTCAATATCTTCATTACTGTATTTGAGTTTGTCAATTTTCTCCTGTTGAAAAAAAAAAGTACATTCTTGTAGAAAAGCTGCTCTTATAGCATATATCACATGCACTGTCGAAAAAGAGCATTCCGACGCCTCAGATTTGTATCGCCGAACACAACTAAAAAAAGGTAATTATTTAGAATAGCCTCCCCTCCCCCCACCTAAAATCTCAATAAAAATCTACTCATTCGACGCGTTTTCATTCAAACGAAAAAATCTGACAAAAAAAAAACACGACGGTGACCTCGTGAATCGAATTATTAAGCGTTAAAGTTACAGACTTTAGAGGTTAAGAGGCTTTTTGCCATTTCGACTCAATATAGCGCTATATATACGTTCTGCTTTAATTACACAAATTCTCTGCTTCACAAACACAAATTCAAATGCTAATGTAAAAAAATTGTATGCTTAAAACAGGCAGTGTCCGCTTGGAATATTTCTAACCCATGAAGACAATGGTGACGGAAATGTGAGAACAATCTTTTTAGAGCTTTTACTGTCTAGGCTGCAACTTCTAGACGGTTAGACAAAGTAACAGAGAATTGAATCCATATTGGAAAACTGGAGGCGATTACCTCAAGCGGGTAGGATATGTTATTTTTTTTGTTCGGGGCGTAGTTCTTCTGAAGAATTATTGTCATCATATTGTCTCTGTGACAGATTTCCTAACCTCAAAAATTATCAACTTTAACTTTTAATATCTCAGATCACGGGGCAGATCACAACGTTTTTTTGCCAGATTCTTTCATTTCATGCAAAAATGTATCGAATAAGCTTAATCTTATTGAAATAGATTGTGCTAAACTATATAATTACCTTCATCAAAATCGAATATGAAGCCCGTATTATAAATAAACAATTTTTCGAAATTTATGAAAGAAAAAAACATTGATTCTTCATATTTATAATAATAATATCGCATTTACAAAATAAAATAAGAATTACCATAATGCTCGCTTGACGTACGCTATAGTCTGAGAAATTTGTCTTCTTTAGCGAAAGAGTAGAGATCCTCTAATAGCTGCATTCAGCGGACTTTTCGGAACATGGGACAGAGGATAAGGAGATTCACATAAAAGGAATAGGGAACAGAGAACAGAGAATAATTTCAACCTATCAGAAATTATGTATTGTGGAATACACAGTTTCTGATAGGTTGAAATTCTTATTCTCTGTTTTCTGTTCCTTTTATTGTGCGGAGCACCTTATAATAGAAGTTTATGGACCTAGGACCAGAGATAAATCTGAGAGAGGATATAACGGTCCAAAACTTGTAACCGCGCACTACTGCCTTCTGACAAAGTGGATATAAATTACATAGCAACGTCCATTTTTCTTAGGATACATTTTTCAAGGCTGGAGATGATAAATCGATATTTGATTCATATGATTGTACTATAAAGTTTGTTCGCGTCGCATGCTCCAACATAGTTCCTACTCACTCTAATGAGGGCATTGGAGTGAGAAAGAGCATTTTATATGAATCAAGTATCGATTTATCATTTCCAGCCTTGAAAAATGGACTATATATAATATGTATCCTAAGAATCACACGGTGTGGAAAACGACTGCGGAATAGAGAATGCGTCATAGAAGCAATCAATCAGCATTATTCTGTGCTATTCCGCACTTTTCCATCACGCAAGTTTTGTATGCATATGATGCGTCAAAAATATATCCAGAGTAAATATAATTTAAAAACTACTAACTTCATGTTAATAATTCGTTTATTAAAATGAAATATAATTTTTCAAAACAATTATCACTATTGTATTTAATGTTATTATAGTTAATGTATAGTATTTAATGTTTTACAATTAATATTTATAATCTCATAATTTTTTGAACTGCTTTAACGCATTTACTATCATTTTTTTGCATCGAACATAGCACACAAAACTGACGTGATGGAAAAGTGCGGAAAAGGACACACTAAAATCGCACTAACATATCATTGTTTGTTTTATGTTGGTATCTATATTTATATGCACTCAGATTTTGTTTCATTTTGTTTCATTCGTCTCGACATTACGCAATTCTATCATATCAACATCAAATCATTTTAACCTCTCAAAATACGACGGTTTATTACAAGACAATGACGCACTCGCTATTCCGCAACATCAAATGTGGAATAGCGCTGAAATAGTTGTTTCAATGACGCATTCTCTATTCCGCAGTTCTATTCCGCACTGTGTGATTTCACCTTAAGAAAAGTGGACGTTGCTGTGTAGATGATGTTTACATCCCCTTTGTCAGAGGGGAATATGCGCGGCAGCAATTTGCGATGTTACAGGTTTTGGGCCGTCATGTCTTCTCTCAGGTTTCTTTCTGCTAAGACACAGAGATGTTACATTAGCCTAGTTTCCATCGAGGGAAGCCAATCAACTATAGTCGAGTATTCCCCTGTCGTTGTAACTGTAATAGGGGAATACTTTGTAGTTGGTTGATTTTTACATTCTGATTCGATTTAAACCCTCGGTGGAAACTAGGCCACTGTATTCCACTGTAAAAGTACTTGTTGGGACGCAGTTTAGTTTCATAATGTAACAGCAGAATGCATTGTAGTCTTCCATTCTATTCTTATAATTATATTTAGCGTATCAATAATAGATATATGATTTTTATTTAGACTTAAATTATATTTTTTCAGAATTGATTTTTTCAGAATTTTTGAAGGTTTTATTGGAAAATAAGTACAATAAAAATAACTTTTTGAAAAGTTGATAACATTGACATATTTTACACGTTCCTATTTAGCTTTTCATTATGTCGAGTAGTGTAACACTTTGTCATGTTTGGAACACTTTGTGTAAGACACAGTGTTAAGAGGGGAACACAAACGCTTTGCACACACATGTGCAACACATAACACATAACATATAATAACAAAATGTATCAATCAAATTTCTTTCCTTTCCATGAAATAAAGTACTCAGATTGGTTAAATTTCTTATGCATTATGTGTTATGCGTTATGCAAGAGTCTGTGCTCTTCGCTTTACACTGTGTCATTTGTGTACGTTGAAAACCTTAGTACGTTAGAAAACCTTAAGATTTCAATATCAGGTAACACGGCACCGGAATATACGGCTCTTGATAGGTTGAAATCTTAATATTTACTCCTATTTTTTTGAAAATGGCGCCTGATTATTTCTACTTCCATTTCACAAAGTCAGGCCGCAGCACAGACAGGCTTTTGCATGACTTATAATGCATAAGCGAATCAATAATCAGAAATAATCTTTCCTTTCCTCCCATTCCATTGGAAAAGAAAAATTTCGATTGGTTGATTCTCTTATGCACTATGCATTATGCGTTATACAAAAGTCTATGCTGTGGCCATTCGCTTCCTTCCCTTCTCTTCTCTCTTACTTCATGGATGATGGATATCAAGGATAATATAAATAAAGAGACGAAGACGGTGTTTGTGTCGGAAATAAAAATTGAATCAATGATGAACGATACTTTAGAATTGGATTATGCTGAAATGCTTCGTTACATAGGTTTAGTTGTATCGGACGGTAAGCGTCCTAAATTTTTACGTTTGCATTTATGTTACGTGCATTATATTAGCGTTGAATCGTCAACGAAAATTCGCCAACAAGTTTCACGTGTCTGTCCTTTCGCTCTAGATTGCTTAAGTTCGGAAATGATAGACGGCGTACCGATACGAAAATTATTTATCAGTAATTTGGCTGAAAGGGTTTGTTTCTTTCAATTTTTAAACTAAATTTGTTCATTGTTTCCTGTTTCTTCTTCTTACCTCGTATTTTTTTCCTTCTTCACGACCGTTTTATCAATAATCATGTTATTTTTCACATTCATGATATGTCTTGTCTCTTTCAAGTTTGTGTTGCCATTTTGGGTGACAGAAAGCATAAAAAGTAGGTAAGAGGCAAAAAAGCAAGAAATAAAAAGTTGTAAAAAATAACAGGAAACAAAGAGCATATTGTAGATGATTACAATTAATGCAGTAAGCATCTTAACATTTTAACAATCTGCTAATACAATTGTACTGTATTTGTTTGATTTGTCTGACGAATTTTATTTTAGACAACTTTCAAGGATTTACGTGACTACTTTTCTATGTATGGAAATGTTGAGAGTTGCTATTTACGTAGAAACCATGGGAAAAGCAACTATGCGTTCGTCACATTTACCAAAGTGGCAGATGCAATAACGTAAGTTTCAAGGAGGCTGTACTAGCAAATTACTGACAAACAATGGTGGTTTGTAACCAATTGTTTGTAGAGCGATGCAAGATGGGAGTAGGAAACGAATAAGATTGCATAATAGAGATTTAAGAGTGATGGCTGCAGATTCTTGGCATCAACCTGACAGTATGGAACAGAGATTGTATAATGTAGGAAAAGAGTTGAACAAAATTTCTGAAAGAAAGGAACAATACGTTCACAAGTATCTGCAAAATGATACTGAAAATGTATCCATCCATATGCTGAATGACGATTGCTTAAGACATATCTTCCTATTTTTGCCAATAGTAGACAGAGTTCGTATAGAGATAGGTGAGTTTAAGCATAAGCATTTTAAAGATTTTATATTTCTGTGAGACAGATTGTATTGGTTTACTTCTCTATACTAGGAGATGGACCTTTTGTATATTGTTTCACCATTATATTTACAGTTTGCAAACGCTGGAGAGATTTAAGCCAAGATTCATGGCATATGATAAAAACATTGGATCTCTCACCTTCTACATGGGGTTTCTCGCACACCCATATGATTCATACAGCTTTACTTCGTAAAATATTGCTGAAATGTGGCAGATTCTTAACGCGAATAGATCTAGATGAGCCACTTCATTATTTAAGTCAAAGCACATTAACTATTATTGGAAAATTTTGTCCTAATCTTACGTGTATCAATATTACCGCTTTAACAGTTTGTGCATCAGGTATACGTACATTAGCAAATAACTGTAGAAACATAATCAAATTTTGTTTAGGACCATCCACCTACAGTTGTGATAATGAATTAAAATATCTCTTCAAGTTAAATCAAAACTTGGAGTGTCTTGTGATAACCAGAAATAATATTTTGGGTAAATCCTTATTATGTTTGCCAGAGCAAACTATGCATACAATTATATTAGACCGCTGCGACTATCTTCAGGACAATCATCTTTCAATGGTAAATCAATTCTTTTTCGCTAATTAATCACAATAAGATACATGTGAAAGTTCAGAGAATGGAAAGTTACTTTTCAAAAGTAACAAGTTACTAGTTACTGATTTTTAAAAGTAGCTTGTTACAGTTACTATTACTTAAAACGTAACTATTCGTTACTTTTTTTTAAATCAATCCATCAATCTAAAAATAAGTACTAAAATACAACCAGTTTAAAAAATACTTGTATACTAATATTTTTTATTCAAATGTTGATAAAAGCAATATACAACAATGACATTAACTTTATTTTTGTTGTTGTTTTTTTAAACAATTTCGTAATTCTGAAATACCTAGGATTACAAAATCATTATGTTTTTTAAGGAATAAAAGTGAAACTTTACATAGCAAGTCATTTATCGTCACTTGAGTCAAGTCTTAATTGAATGAATATACAATATGTATTTGGAATTCTACAATCTATACACCAATTAAATTTTCAATCTTGAAACGCTATTTGGCTGATATTTTTCACAATAAATTTTTCATACTTTAAGATGTTTTTCAACTTAAATATATTATTAAATTACTTGTAAAATTAATCTGTCATTACTATTTCATTTTTAATTAGGATTGCGTTTTAAGATAGAAAATTTAAATGGCGCACAATTTGCAATATTTGATATATATATACAGATTTAATCTAACGCATATTATGCAAAAATCAATCATTCGGATGAAAAAATCTTTCTCTTTTTTAAAAAACAATAAACACTATATCTAAAGATTGAATAAAATTATGTCGTCAAATATATTAGGTTCAAAATACAAAAAATAACTATAAAATTCGTTACCATTACAATTATAAAAAAAAATAGTAATGTAGTTATCAGTCAGCTATCAAAAAAAGTAACTTGTAACTGTAACTTCGTTATAAGTAACGAGTTACTTCCATTCCCTGCATGTGTTACAGTTAATTCAGTACTGCAATTGTTCACACGCGTGCATGCATGCGTGCGGACCAAACATGACAAACATATGCCTTGATATATGAGCTGACTAGTTCTGTAAGCGAGCAGTGAACGGTTATAGTATTGAATCAGCATTCAATTGATATCGTCACATGCAGGCTCTGAAGAAACTTGAAAATTTGACACATCTTGTAATAAACGAATGTGTCGGCATAGCTAAACACACGTTGGAAATCATCAGTCAACATTGTAAAAATCTTAGAATATTGGAGCTTAATGGGAACTTTCCCTCCGCACAAACAGCGGACATGTTATATTTAGTCCACCTTGTCAATCTGCATGATTTAAAAATCACATATAATCCTAAAGTATCGGATGATTTCCTTACTGATTTAGTACAACATTGTCAACAGCTTACCAACATAGATATTACAGGTAAATTGCAATCATATAATGTGTGTGTGTGTGTGTGTGTGTGTGTGTGTGTGTGTGTGTGTGTATTTTTTTATATTCATCACTTTTCAATTATATCTTACATATCCAATAGGTTGCTGTAATGTGAGCGATGCCGGATTAGCGGCTATCGCTACGTTAATAAGGCTAGAAAAATTGGTCGTCAGTTATATACATCAAGTTACTGACGAAGGTTTAAAAAACATGTGTGGCTTGAAAGAATTGGAGTGTCGAAGATGTCCATTTAGCGATCGGGGTATAACAATGCTCATAAAGTCCTCGCCCCAGTTAAAATTGTTAGATCTTTCCGGATGTAGATATATCAAGGATTCCACCCTCGAGGTTGCTAAAGACGCTTGTAGCAATCGAACTAATAATGTAATGTTGAAGATGATAATTGGGGGAACAGCAATTTTCGATCTCTTTGGTTTAGAAAGACTACCTCCGCTATTGCATATAGTTAATGTTGATTTGTCTGATCTTAGCAGTGTGTCTACTATGTATCTCGTGGATGATTTGGAATCTTGGCACGATGAAGATTCAGATTATACGGAATATTCCGATTATACAGAATATTCCGACTAGACGGAATATTCAGAAAATGATTATAGTAAATATAGTCATCTGACGAATTAGGTTATTAGTTGTATATCGATTCGGATTCTTAAGAATATCTGTATCTCTCACAATTTTTCATGATTCTAACCGATTTTTTCTACAATGGATTGCTACCTGGATCAGAATCTTACTATCGTATTGGCTACGATGTTGACAATGCATTGCAGCCAATGATGTCAAGAATGTAATCCAGCAAGGAAACAACCATGTCCCGCCGGCTTAAGTGTTTATTATTGAGGTTTTTAATGCCTATTTTATAATTGCGTAAGCATTGTTATAAGTAATTGTAATTGTAAAAATTGACCAATCAGTCACATATTCTTTTCATATTTGACTGTGATTAGTTAATTCTTACAACTTTAACCACTTGCAATTATGTTTACGACTATTGTACTATTGTAGAACAGGCTTAATGCCTGTTCCATACTAGCCGTAAACGTAGCTGTGATTATAATTGTAAGAATTGATTAATTGCAGTCGAATATTCTCCTCATATTCGACTTGATTGGTCAGTTCTTCTACAACCACTTACAATCATACTTACGATTATTGTAGAATAGACATAAGATTTTGTATATCTTGTTACTAATAATGATTGATTTTACTTATTCCCATAAATATATAACGCTATAACCAAATTTATGAATACACCTACGATATGTATATACTTTTTTTAAAATTTCATTATATTATGCGATAATAAAATGCAATAATATTTACACACACACATACACACACACATACACACACACACACACACACACACACACACACACACGCGCGCGCGTGTATAATGTACATATATTATACTAAGTTTGTTTATGCGATAATATACAGTGCAATAAAAATTCAGCAAACGTAAATTTTATCTATTATAAATTGATACCATTATACATACCTGCATATCTGGCTTTTCTTAGGGAAACATTTTATTTTCCTTATTCTCTTTACTCTCAATTATATATAATTGTGCACTTGGGTTTTCAGATACCGAATATTGAATTACAACATCGATGATTTTATTATATTTATAATTAATAACGTTTAGACAATGAATCAATACAACTGCAATTATTATGCACATATGTATATGCAACAAGGAATGTGCACATATTTTAATAAGTGCTAGGAATTACGAACTTTGCGCAAAATTATGAATCATCGCTTGATAAAATTGCTAAATTATGTTGGCATTTCCATACACTTTACGACACGATCTTTTATGGATAATTTTTAATCGTGTATATTGTCTTCCTCTATGGTAGATAGATGGTAGAAACCATTTTACAACAATATATGCATTATATGCCTTTTATATACACACACACACACACATATATATACATATATATATATATACATATATGTGTGTGTGTGTGTGTATGTGTGTATATATATATATCCTTACTATTATATATTATTGTATTAATCGCGATATAAACGTAACATGATTTTAATTCTTGAGCGTCTTACGCTCTTGCCGATACACATACACACATGGAGAAGTATCTCACACGGCACACAAGTATTACAATATTCGTAATACTTTATCCGGTGATTTTTTTATCCAACTCTGAGACAGTTATTACATGTAATATGAGACTAACTTGTAGATTATATCTACAAAATATAATATTCTGCACAAAACATTTCAACGAATGACAAATCGGTCATAATGGGTGCATCCCGTTTCATGCATGATGGGCATAATATTTCATTTTATCTTTCTTTAATATTCAATGAAGAACAAGGTCGATAAAATGATATATCCGGAATGCATCTAATATCATGATTTTGAGCATATTTACAATCTATTCGTGTTTCCTCACAATGATCCTATTGCACTGTTTATCTATTAGTATACATCCTCTGTGTGAAATAGTCCAATCTGTCAACTTTTATACCAATATTAATATAAGAGTTAAATAAACATTGCATAATTGAATGTCTGTTTAAATTGCGGAAAATTATAGCAATTTACATATAATGACATATACAAAGTGATAATAAGACAATACTGAAATGAAGAGAAATTCAATTTTAATTTAATTTTTTAAATACTTGTAAATTTCAAGTTGGCCATTAATAACTTGCCGTAAAATGGCAAGACATTTTTCATAAAAATTGCACAATAAGATTTGACATGCAATTGGTCATACAAAAGATCAATCTATTTGTTGCGGTTGGATTATGTATACCTATGTGCATGCATGCACGCACCCATGCACACGCGCACACACATTTGGATGAATTGTCGATGGATAATAGCAAAAAAAAAAAAAAAAAAACAAGACATATACATGTGTATACATATGTTTTTCATTTTTATTATTCATTAACAAATAATAATGTGAGATACTTCACTCTACTACTATCATGCATTTTATATTTTTAAATTAATGTGAAATACCGACAATAAATCCAGTCTTTATCGCACATTTAGCACTAGGAAGGAATCGAGAATATCACTCACTGTATGCACATATATTTTGCAGCGAAAGAATTCATAACGTAATATTCTAAATCCTATCGAGTATATAAATAGCTCAAACCATGTTATGAATATTTCATTATTCGTAATGTAAATTACAGTTATGTGAAAAATGAGACAAATTTTTTTTTTACTTTATATGTTCGCCATTGAAGGATTGATTATGCGATGATAGAGTTGGTCTTTTACATCTTAAATGTACATAATAGTCTATTAAATGTAAGTTTATACATTAAGGTTAATAAATTCGCAAAACTTTTATAATCGAAAGCGAATTAATTTTAAAGACTTGAATTATATTATCAAAATATTCTTTCTAAATTGCCTTTTTTGAAAATGATTACTATTACTATATTATATAGTGTAAAAAGCGCGTTTTGTATTTCTACTGCTGGCTCTCTCTCTCTCTCTCTCTACTCTACTACTTAC
>NW_012130168.1:6650-14724 GCF_000143395.1 Atta cephalotes | reverse complement strand
GTTAATTAATTACTTAACTTATATTATTTATATTAATTAAGTTAAGTTAAGTAACGTTACGGTTTACGTTTACGTTTACGTTACGTTCGTCGTCTCTCTCTCTCTCTCTCTCTCTCTCTCTCTCTCTCTCTCTCTCTCTCTCTGTGTGTGTGTGTGTGTGTGTGTGTGTGTGTGTGTGTGTGTGTGTGTGTGTGTGTGTGTGTGTGTGTGTGTGTGTGGGTGCGTGCGCGATGTTATGTGATGTGCGCGCGCGCGTGCGATTAAAATTGAAGACATGTGTTAATTACGTACGTGTTAACGTGCGTGATTGAAAATAAGACGGCAATTGTGTGTTTAATCAAGGTTATGCATTGATATAAAAACAATGGTTTAATATGATTAAAGATGAAATTTTTGATCGTGTAAATAACATTTCTATGGATGTCAGGTACAAATCTTATACAAGTAATTCTCGATCTAATTAATTTTTTCAAACGACGTTCGTAGGTTTAATGCTCATTCGCGCATCCTAATATCATATCACGGGGAACACAATTTGCCCATGAATCTAATAATAAACTTATATTGCAATTTGTCATCTTACATACTCTTAACAGAAGCATAAGACGAACACGTAAAGTGAATCTTATGAATGAAATTAATATTTGGCACAGTGGCGTGCTGCGTGTAAATTATTTGGATAAGCAAAGTCCAAGCGAAACACGACATATTCGGTCCGCAAGTGTTTCACCTATATATCACGGTACTTGACGAATTATTACACGAATTATTACATTGTAGTTGTTTCTTCCTGTAAAAACCAAGAAAATGACAAAGATGCATAACAATGGGGTATCAATCGAATTCCTTATGACTGCTTTCATAAGTAAAATCTGTGTAATCATTTTGCGTAACGCTCAACAGTCAACAGAGATACGATGTTCATTTGATACGATCAATGGACTTGGCGCACCTATCAAAAACGTATTAATTTTAAACTAAAAAAATTCTATATAGGCTCTAATGAATTAAATCAATAAAGATTAAAAAGCCTTTGAGAGTCAACGCTGGATGTTATTGCAATTACGTTTTATAATAATTGAATTATTACGTATATAATAATTGAAATAGATGTATCAATCCATGCGATGTTGAAAACTCGCTTGTCATATAAATCCGGATTTATGATCCATGAAGTGAATCTATTTCAATTATTGCATACATACAATAAAACGTAATTGCAATAACATCCAGCATTGGCTCTCAAAGACTTTTTACTCCTTATTGTATTAATTTTGTAAAAAGATATTGCTAGAGGAGGAATATAACAAGAGAGATATATATACGCCACTGTTTGATCGAATGAAAACCTAGATGAACCAAGACGGAACTTAGGAGTACTGAACGCGAATATACGTAGTCAAGTATGTAAGAGTTACATTTATTCAGGATTGCACGGCCGATAAGTGTGTTGGCGTAGACGGTTCTAGGTCCATAGTACGACATACCCATCCAGCGAGATCTACGTTTTCCGATTCAGCTTTCCTTATCCATTCGTGATTCTGAAACATATCATCGGAAAACATAATTTTTCCGTTTTTCTTTCTGTTCAAATTATCAATGTTTATTCAGGAGGGAAACATACCGTTAACGTTTTCAAATCTGCTCTATCATTTGGGTTCCTCTTTAAACATCGATCAATAAAATCTATGAAAGCGTTGCTGAATAATCCGGATGGCAGTCTTGGTGGTGGTTCGTTAACTATCAATTCCAACAGTTCGAATACCGCTAATGGCTTAGGAGTGTGCGTGCCTGTGATGATAAAGAATCAAGTTTCGATCGATATTCAGGAACAAAACTTTTTTTCATAAAGAAGACATGCAAGAATGCAAATAAACGAATGAATACTCAAGTACTGACAACGCCTCGTCGGTGGTCGTGGAGGCGGTGTGGAGGATTCGCTGACTGTTGCCGGATTCTCTCCAGCGTGTTGTATCCATTCCGAACCAAATATAGAAGCTAAAAGCCTATCATCCGGCGGTGGAATAGGATACATCCCAATCGCCATTTCCACAAGTGACACACCGAGCGACCAAATGTCGCTTTGCACTGAGTAATGTGATCCTTGGAGTCTTTCTGGCTGAAAACGCTCGATATAAGACACGCTCGGGGCATACCCGCGTAAAATATCACGAGCGTATAATCCACGCCAAGCTTACCGACATATAACTTCGTGTGCCAACGAACGAATGAGCCATCGAATCGATCAGTTGTCCAGAAACGCCAAAATCGCAGAGCTTGATTTCACCCGCGCTGTTCACCAAGATGTTGCTCGGTTTTACATCCCGGTGCATTATAGCGTGTTTATCTCGTAAGTAAGTTAAACCTTTCAGAACCTAAAAGTAAAGGAGAAATAAAAGTTTGCAATGACATATATTAACAAAACAAACGACGAACGAAGCAACAAGAAAGAGAGGAAAAGAGGTACGTTTTTCTTTTTTGTATCAATCGTATTAAAACGATTTAAAAAATTTCGATAAAAATGTTTGTCGTGTTAAAAAATACAGGTCAGTTTGAAGCGGCAACAAAATCATCATTATGCATCAACCGATTCGCGTGGCTTCCATCTTGCACCTACCGGTATCCACTCGCACGGTATCCACCACACACCTACATAAGAAGAAGCTGACCGAGGAGGAGATACAAGAATTACATCAGGAATTGGAGACCGTCGATCACGTGATAGGATTGGAGATTCTGTGCAAAAAGCTGGGCACAAATGTGGAAACGGGCCTGACGAAAGAGCAGGCGTGCAAAATTTTGGAACGAGATGGACCAAACGCCTTGTCACCACCCAAGATCACGCCAGAATACATCAAATTCTTTAAATGCATGTTCCATGGATTCGCGGCGTTACTCTGGATCTGCGCGATTTTATGTTTCATCTTGTACGCAGTCACTCATTTCATGCAGGAGGATGACATCGGTATCGCATGGCTAGGAATAATCATCGTTATGATATGCATCACCTCGGGGGTGTTTGCGTACATACAGGAGAGCAAGAATATTAAAGTGATGGAGTCCTTCAAAAAGATGGTGCCCACTTTCGCTACTGTGATACGCGACGGTGTAAAACTGCGCCTGGGTACAGAAGAGCTGGTCTTGGGTGATCTGGTAGAGATACGCATGGGCGACAAGATACCAGCCGACATCAGAATAATCGAGTGCCGTGGGCTCAGAGTAGAGAACTCGAGCATAACTGGCGAGAGCGAACCAGTGGTTCGCACCGATTATCCGACCGACGCAAATCCTCTCGAATCCTCCAACGTGGCCTTTTCCATGTCATTCGCTGTCGCGGGTGACGGCAAAGGGATCGTGATCGCCACGGGTGACCATACTATGATAGGCCGTCTAGCTGGTCTCACATCGCATCTTATCAAAATCGAAACGCCAATCGCCAAGGAGATTAGACATTTCGTCGAGATTATCACTATTGTGGCCGTTCTATGCGGTCTGATATTCTTCGCTCTGTCACTGCTGATCCAGCCAAGTCTCATACGAGCGTTCACTTACCTACTCGGCATAGTTATCGCCAACGTACCCGAAGTACTGCTGGTGACCGTGACGACAGTTTTGACACTGACCGCTCAGAAAATGGCGAGCAAGAACTGCTTGGTAAAGAACCTGGAGGCAGTCGAGACTCTAGGCTCGACATCGACAATCTGTTCCGACAAGACGGGCACGCTCACGCAAAACAAGATGTCCGTATCTAATTTGTGGTTCGGCCACACCAGATATAACTTTCCACCGGGCGAGAGAATCGGCGTCGAGAGGGATTTGCTGTTAGAGAAGCCAGCTTTCGATGGGATGCTACGAGCTGCCACTCTCTGTTTGCGTGCCGAATTCACCGCCGAGTCCTTCATGCTAGCACCGATCGAGGAGCGCGAGATTATCGGTGACGCATCTGAGACTGGTATCCTCAAATTCTGCGAGCACATTCATCCTACGCAGAGATATCGCGAGGCACATCCGAAAGTTGCCGAGATCCCTTTTAGCTCCGTGACCAAGTTTCAAATGTCGATACACCAAGACATCGACGGTTATACCATGATATTGAAAGGGGCACCAGAGGTGATTATGAAAAGTTGTGCAACAATACTGACGGCGACTGGGGAAACGAAAGAGATGACCGCCAACGATTACGCATTATCTCACCGTGCCTGCACCGATCTGGGTTTCCTTGGCGAGCGAGTTCTAGCGTACTGCGATCTGCATCTGCCAACCAGTGTGTATGGGCCAAATTACAAATTCGACACCGATTCGCCCGCGTCCTACAACTTTCCCGTCAAGGGATACAGATTCGTAGGGCTGATAAGTCTGCAAGATCCCCCGAGGCCTGGCGTGCCCGAGGCGGTACAAAAGTGTCGTACCGCTGGTATAAAAGTGATCATGGTGACGGGTGATCATCCGGTGACGGCGACGGCAATTGCTAAGAAGGTGGGTATCATAAGCGAAGGTCACGAAACTCATTATGAACGAGCGATTCTGCAGGACAAGTCTTACACGCAACTGATCGATTCGATCATGGCGATCGATATCGCCGCGATCATAATTACCGGTGCCCAATTGAGGAACATGGATGC
This sequence comes from Atta cephalotes, assembly GCF_000143395.1. NCBI lineage: Eukaryota > Metazoa > Arthropoda > Insecta > Hymenoptera > Formicidae > Atta > Atta cephalotes. The sequence goes on along the minus strand of NW_012130168.1, from coordinate 10,102 downwards.
GAACGAGTTGGACAACATTATACGCCGTTACGAGGAAATCGTGTTCGCGAGGACGTCGCCGCAGCAAAAGCTGTTGATAGTCGAGAGTTGCCAACGGCTGGGAGAGATCGTCGCGGTCACCGGCGACGGTGTCAACGATTCGCCGGCATTGCGGAAAGCTGATATAGGAGTAGCGATGGGGATCGCGGGCTCCGACGTTGCCAAGAACGCTGCGGATATGATACTCATGGATGATAATTTTGCATCGATCGTTACCGGCGTCGAGGAGGGTCGTCTGATATTCGACAATTTGAAGAAATCGATTGCGTACACGTTAACGTCAAGCGTGCCGGAGATGTTGCCCATGTTAAGCGGCCTATTACTCGCGATTCCTCTACCGTTGGTTATTGAACTGGTCATCTGTATAGACGTCGGCACTGACGTCGTCCCTGCGATTGCTCTGGCCTACGAGAAGGCCGAGTCCGATATAATGCGCCGGGCACCGAGAAACCCTCAATACGACAAGCTGGTGAACAAGCGTTTGATATCCATCACCTACGGCCAGATAGGAATGACGCAGGCGTTCGCTGGATTTTACACTTACTTCATGGTGCTTATGATGAACGGCTTTATGCCCAATCGTTTGTTGGGTTTACGAATAGAATGGGAGAACCCATCCATAAATGATCTACAAGATTCCTGGGGCCAAACGTGGACTTACAAAAACAGAATGAATCTCTTGATGGAGGCGCAAAGCGGATATTTTCTTTCCATTGTCATAACGCAAATGGTAGATCTGATCATGTGTAAGACTAGGCGCAATTCTATCTTTCAACAAGGAATGAGCAATTGGTTTGTCAATTTTTCTTTCGTTTTCGAAGCTATTCTAACAGGACTCTTGCTCTATGTCCCAGGCACGGAATACGTACTGAAGACTATGCCACTAATAGCTTACTGGTACTGGCCTTCTTTGCCGCTCGGTGCGTTTCTTTGGATCTACGACGAATTGAGACGTTTATGTATTCGTCTCTTCCCACGTGGAATTATGGAAAGAGAAACGTATTATTGAAATCATTTTTCTTCCACAGAGAGAGGATGGTTAGAAGAAAAGTAACCCACACAATAGAGGTGTTCAAAATACATAGAGACGTATTTGGAGTATGTGATATCTTTAGGTGATATCTCCCTGAGATGTATTTCGGACATTTCTGCTCTATGGATAGTAACTTGTATTATTCGTTACAGACCTGTCTTTCTCTCTCTTTCTCTCTCTACGGATATCTCGCTTTTCAGGCGATTTATTACAATTAGTCGATCAGAGATAACTGTTATATTCATTATTACCATTTATTTTTTATTAATTGAAAAAAAAAAGTAATTGTTATCACGATAGAATTTAATCTAACTGTGAGATCCCGTTTTTCTCCTTTCTTCTTTATTTATATCAATAATAAAATTGACTTACAGCACATGTGATTGTACTTATCATGGATTCTGGAATTCGTCCCGCTTTTTTCATTATTAGATCTAATGATCCACCATCCATATATTCCATACATATACAAATTTCTCCCCCACTGAAAGAAATATACAAGTCGCTGTAGCAGTTTTGGTACTGTACGCAGAGACAATCTGTATATATGCACGCGCGCACGCACACACGAGCGCGCGATGTTATACGTGCATGTAAGCACATGTGTCTCAAGGAATAATCCTCTTAAAATGTAAACATTTCTGAAAAGTTTACCTGCAAAAAGCGCCATAAAATCCAACTATATGTGCAAAGTTACATTCATGAAGGACTTTTAATTCTCTAATTATTTGCTTCTTGATAGGTGGTTTCACTTCCAAGCGTATTTGCTGAAAAATTTGAGACAAAAATACCAGTGAGTATAGAATAGACATTCTAACTGCGCCTATGAATATATATATATAATGATTAAATATATGATCATTTACCTTCATTGCCATTATAAGACCATATTTTTTATGTTTTACTTTTGTAACAACGCCACCATTACCCGAACCTAATTCACCTAACTTTTCAAAATCCTCGCCGCATAATTCTCCAACTTTTTCTTTTTGTCCCAGAAAGCTCTCTAGTCGTTTCTTTTGTTCCTCATCCATTTCTAGATCTTCTAATCTTGCTTGAAGAGTATCAATATTCAATGTGTCCCTCATGCCGCTGCGAAAAATATAATATTAGAATTATATGATGACAAACTTTCAGATAATAATTTCAAAACGACAGAAATCTTTCAAACTCAAATAAGCTCATAAGAATTAGTTTATGAAAATTTCGCAATTATTTCAATTAATCAGAAATGAATTGAGATCTTTAAGTCATAGATGTTTTGTCACAGCATAGAGTACATAGAGCTTGTTTAAAGTACCTCGTATAAAGCTGATTCTATAATGAGGCAACAATTGTTAGTCCTAAGTCTTAAGCTGATTCTACAATGAGTTGGAAGTCTTAAGTTTAAACCTAAATAGGTGACTATGATTTTTCGCAGCTACTAGTTCTTAGTTGTACAGCGAGGCGTTTAGCCTAATGAAAAAGAATAAAATCGAATAAAATCGAATTTGGTCAGTCTTAAGAAAATTGGTAGTCTCAGTTGTGTAAGTTGGCTGTTGGCCAACTTCACCGATTCACCGATAAGACTTAGAACTAGCAATTGTTGCCTCATTATAGAATCAGCTTAGGACTACCGACTCATTGTAGAATTAGTTTTATCAGTGAATCGATGAATAGCCAATCTGTACGACTAATGTCCATTTCCATCAATGTATTGTAGATAAACTTAATCTCAGTTTAACTTACTCTTCGTCTTTTTTTAGTTTTAAAGATTAGAAAAAGACAGAGAGTAAGTTGAATCGAGATTAAAGTTAATCTACATTGATGGAAATAGACATAAGACCACCGATTTTCTTAAGACTGACCAAATTCGATTTTATTCCTTCCCATTAGTCGAGCTGAATGCTGAACAATTCGCTGTACAAATAACAAATTATAGATGTAAAGTTATAGTCACCTGTTTAGATCAAGACTTAAAATTTTCAATTACCTATTTATTGTAGATTCAACTTAAGTGTTCTACAATTTTTACATCAAAGTTCTGTAGTGAGATAGGAACATTGTATATTGTTAATATATACAATATACATCGGCTACATTCAGCAGAAAAAATTAATGATTCTTTAATATTGATTCTTGCCTTTAGTTGACTGGCTCTAAATGTAGAAATCAATTATATTGAAGAATCACCAAGCATTAACTGATTAATTAATTTTCTCTGCTAAATGTAAGTAATATACAAATATATATAAACAGCTTGCACTGCATTGTATATATTAAGAGTGTATACGAATATATATTAATGTGGATAAACACACACACACACACACACACACACACACACACACACACACACACACACACACACTATTATANATANAATATATATAATAAATAA
>NW_012130168.1:0-5878 GCF_000143395.1 Atta cephalotes | reverse complement strand
CACACACACACACACACACACACACACACACACACACACACACACACACACGCATTATTACATGAAAATAATATTATATAAAAATAATAAAATATCCCGTTGTTCCCGGACTTACTCAGGCATTTCCGGAGGTTCCGGATATGCAGGCGGAACCGGCGGTGAAGGAGATGCTTCTGGTACCGGTTCTATTGAGCCAGGTGGTAATGTTAAGTTGAGTTTGTTCTTTGACATTTGGTGATTGGCCGTTTAAAAGTATTTTGAAGAATGAATGACACTACACTATGTGAGATTATCACTTAACACAGACGTGAACTTGCGGATCATGTAAGATTAATCTGTCTCATGTATCTTATTTTTCTTTCAAGGGAATAACGCAAGATCTATGAGACAACAAAAAAATTTATCGTGTCTGTCAATTTTTCGCAATTTTCGCGCCAATCACAATATTCGCGCGAATCTCGCAGTTGTATTCATTGTTCGTTCTCTTCGCATGCATTCACAAAGGGAACGTTCGTTCGCACACTTAGTACACGTCGCTAGTAAGAAGAAAAAACTGCCAAATCACACACAAATCTACGAATCTCTTCGTTATCTAAAGTTTTCATTATTCAGTAAGAGATAGATACGTTTTTATCACGCGTCAGGTTTTGATAATCGTCGAGAGTAGATGTTAACAATGATATATGTTGCTAACCTAAGCGATAGGGGTGTGGAACACTCGCGAAAAGCGAAGAAAAGAGGTTATGTGAAACTTCGCGGGAACCGCAAAAGCGAACATATCTAGTACTACCACCTAATGTTCACTGAGCACTCTGAGCAGATCAAAAGCAATCGAATGGGATTGGTTCTCACTTATTGATTTACCCGACTCGGAAAAACAGGAAAACAGTCACATAACCTATCACTTGCTCCTAAGCGGTAGCCAATCAATTCATCGCTTTTTATGTAAAATTCAGGTCTGTTAGTTCGGATCTACAATAGATGTTTTAAGCCTTAAAGGTGCCTTTTCATGCCAACGCTCATTTTCAGCATTTTCGGCAACAAAAAACGTGATAAAAATTGAGGTAATACTCAAGAATTGTGTCTTGCCTGATTTTGAAATTAGGCGATGTGTTTTTGCATAAGACGAAAGAATCTGGCAAAAAAAAACGCTCTGCCCTAAACCGAGATATTAAAGTCGATAATTATTGAGGTTAGGAAATCTGTCACAGAGACAAAATGAGGTCTATAATTGTACTGTTTCATATGGGTTTCGACTTTCTACGCGAAGCGATTCTCATCCTCCCTCCTGCCTGGAAAGGGGAGCACGACTTCTATAATTGTACTGTTGTTGTTGAGATTAGAAAATTTGTCATGTAAACAATGAGGTGAGAGTAGTGCTTATTGTTCGCGACTACGCCATTATGGATGAAAAAAATTACATATCTTACCCGCTTGGGGTCTAACCGCCTAGAAGTTGCAGCGTAGACAATGTCAACTTGGAATATTTCTATTCCATGAAGATAGTGGGATGTGAAAACAGTTTTAGTCTTTTTAGACGGACTTTTTACTATCTAAGCTGCAACTTCTAGGTAGTTAGGCCCCAAGCGGGTAAGACATGTTATTTTTTTTGTTCGGGGTGGCTATGAGCAAAAATAAACACTATACACCTCACTGTCTACACGATAAATTTTCTAACTTCAACAACTACAATTATAGAAGATGTGCGCACCGTTGCAGGGGGATGGGAAAAGGGGAGGGGAGAGGTGAGAGTCGCTTAGCATAGAAAGTTATGTGAAACGGTATAATTATAAACCTCATTTTGTCTCTGTGATTTCCTAACCTGAATAGCCGAATGAACTTTAACACTTAATATTTCAGTTCGAAGCGACACTTTTTGTCAGATTCTTTTGTTTCATGCGTGTCGAATAAGTCTAATTTCATCAAAAACAGCGAGCAGGACATAATTCTTGAGTACTAAAATTGACGTTTGATATTCGTCAATTTTCATCACGTGACTTATTTTGACGTCGAAAATGAGCATCGAGTGTCAGCATGTAAAGGCACCTTAAAGCTGTGATCAGACAATACATTGGAAATTGAGATTGATTGAGATTAAATTTGATTGCTCAATCAACAATGAATTGTATCCAACAGCAATTAAAATTGAGATTAGTAAGAACATCGGACAGCTAGAATTACACATAATAAAAATTCTTGAATATGCATTTAATTGCTCTCACACGTTTTAATTATGCTCTGTTTGTACTTCTCATAATCATTTATAACCATTTATAACTTACTATTTTGTATATACACAATACATTAGTCATGTGACTGAAATACTGGAAGCTTATTGGTTGAGATTGAGCTTGAAGATTGGAAAAATAAATGGAGCCCAATATTTCAATCTGTAATCTTAATCTCGGCCTGTTCTCATTGATAGAAAGTCAATTTTAATCTCAATCTTAATCACAATCTCCAATACATAGTCTGATTATGATTCAAGCCATAAGGCCCAGTTTTATACAGTTAATTCTTAATCAAGATTCAACTTTACCAATTCTAAAATAGAAAAGAGATAATGGCTGCGTTCAGTAGAAAAAGCAGTTTCGCAATTGTAAAATTCTTTAATATGATTGATCTTGCCTATAGTTTCTCATTGGAACTGTATAAATAAATAATATTTAAGAATGATTGCAAAACTACTTTCTCTGTTAAACGCAGCAATGACCTTCTTAAAAGTTAATTATGAATTGTGAAACTGGACCTAAGAAATTAATCAATTAAAATTAAATGCGTGGAGAATAAATCAATACTATGGTTGTAGTCAGATCTTATACTATATTTAAGTACAGGTCTTAAGATGACATGAATCAATCAAAGGATCGCATTAGCGACTTAAGACATTACTTAAGACAGTCCTAAAATAAGAATCGACTATGAATATCGACATATGACCGCTCATTAAGCGCTCAATGGCTGCGTTCAGTGGACTCAAAAGTTGAGTGAGCGCTCGCCGCTATTAATGTATTCTTACAAATCTAAAATACCGATTGGATGATCCAAAAGAATACACCAATAATAGTGAGCGCTCACTCAACTGTTGAATCCGCTGTTATAAACTCTCAGAACTGTCTTAATCCATTTAATCACATGTTTACATTAAACAAAAATGAAAAATAGAAGGATTCTCTCTTGCTAATTATAATATTTGTGATTAAAATGCATCTTGAAAAAAATTAAACTAACTGGCAACAGCATTAAACCTATTTTGTTTTAAATAGATCATTAAAGTATAATCAAAGTAGATATGTTCACCTATATTTCAAAGGAAAGTGATGCACTTGTCACAGTTTAATAGCACACACCATTCACATCGCACCGTTTCTAGTAATTTCTTCACCAATGTAGTACTGCTTCACCAATGAGATTAAATTATTTTAAATTAACCAATTGGTGAAGTAGGCATGATCTGATCCTGTAACGTCCATCGATAAAATAAACGCAAACTTACTACTATTTAGCTTTAAGAGATCGCGCCTCGCAATTACCAAGCTGGTGCATTCTAGTGAACATAACATTACACTGATAAAATAAAGTTGCTTAAATAAACGGAATATTGCCATGATTACGAAAATATATAACTAATTAATATAACAAAATATATCTATAATAGAATAGTCATACTTCCATTTATTTTTATTTTCTTTTCTCCAATTCGAAGTTAATTAACAACAAAAAAGAAACAAGAAAAGAGATTAATAAATGTATCAACGAACTGCGCAACAATGCTAAAGACTAAAATAAAATAATTTCCAAATATAGACAATTAACCGAATGTTATTGCTCACAGAAATATATATATATATAAATTTATACAATACCTTTTTTCTATTGGGTTGTTAAAAAGTCATTGCGTGTTTTTCAATAGATGGCATTGTCCAAGTTTATGTGTATGCGAGCGTGACATGAATGTCAAATGTTTACGCGCGTTTTGTTGTTCACACTCAACCTAAAAACCAAAAAAAAGTTGACGCGGTCGAATTTTGGGCATGCAATTCTGGTTCGAACATAGAGAATTTTGAAGAGCATATTTGCCAAATTCAGTTTTATTACTTTAAAAAAGAGAAGAAAGCAACTGAAGCAAGGAAAAAGTTGCGTCGAGTTTACGGCAAAAATGTCGTCAAAAAAACGACAGTGTCAGAATTGGATCGCCCAATGCCGTGGTGATTTTTCAGTCAAAGACGCTCATCGCTCCGGTAGGCCTTCCAAGATTGACGACGATGAAAGAAATGCAAGCAAATAAGCATTCAACGGTTCGAGAGGTTGCTACCGCTCTAAAAGTGTCCGTTGGAAATGTTCATGGCCATTTGAAATTGCTAGACTTCGTAAAGAAGCTCGATGTTTGGATATCGCATGAGTTGAAAGAAATTCATCTGACGAATCGCATGAGCGTCTGCGATCAACTCATCAAACATGAAGAAAACGATTCGTTCTTGAAGCATATAATCACGGGAGACGAAAAATAGATTGTTTACAACAGCCGAAAAAGAAGTTAGAGAAGGCGAGGAGGATTATCGGTTATCCAAGGGATACATGATTTTTATATTTTTCATTTTCTGTTGGGTCAATTTAGGATCGGCGCTCATCCGTTGGAATTTTTCTCTATCGACTTTCGTTCAGGAAGTGGACATTTTTCTCGCGAACGGTTGGACTTAGAGGGTTATTGGTTATCCAAGGGACACATGATTTTTTTTTGATTTTTTGATAGGCCAAGTTGGGATCAACGCTAATCCGACGAATTAATTTTTTTTCTATCCGTTGTGGAAGTGACTTCTGTTCTTGGTCATATGTCGCGAACGGTTGGACCTAGAGGTTTTGTGTTTGAGGCACTGTAGTTGCATTTCAAAAGACGCGGCGAATGGCGTTTGAACCATGTCTATGTATTTTCGTTTAGGCTGTGTACTCTTGGAAGGTGTTTCGGCGAAATTTTTCGAAGTCCTGATGAAATCGGAAAAATCGATAAAAAGTCGACTATACCAATCGACTCAGGAGGTCGAGAAACGTACTTAGGACTTAAAAATTTGGGACAAAATTTTTGAACATTTTCGAAAATTTTTTGGGGGACTTGGAATTATTTCGAATTTTCGAAAATTTTTTTATTACTGATTTCAGAAGTACCGATCTGGATCGGCGCTCATCCGTTGGAATTTCTTTTTTATCGACTTCCGTTCCGGAAATCACATGTTTGGAGGGTTATATCTCGCGAACGGTTGGACCTAGAGGTTAGGTGCGTGAGAGAATGTTGTTGAACTATGGAATACGAGTAAAATGCCGTTAGAAACATCATTCTATCTCTTATCGTTCAGGCTGTGTACTCATGGAAGACGAGATAAGGTCAAAATTTTTCAAAGACCGAAGTGAAAATTGATAAAAATTCGACTACACCAATCGATAGAGAATGTCGAGAAACGAACTTTGAACACATAAATTTGGGATAGTTTTGAAAATTTCTTTAAAATTTTTTTAAATCCCACACCCCTCGAAAATGGACAAAAAATGAGGGTGACGAAAAAATCCGAACTATGGACATCAAAATATGGATAATTTGGATTAGGTCGACAATATTTGGGTAATTTCGGTTAGGACGGATCGGGTTAGGTCGGGTCGGGTTAGGTTAGGTTAGGTTTAGGTTAGGTTAGGTTGGGTTGGGTTGGGTTCGGTTAGGTTAGGTTAGGTTAGGTTGGGTTAGGTTGGGTTAGGTTGGGTTAGGTTGGGTTAAGTTGGGTTAGGTTGGGTTAGGTTGGGTTAGGTTGGGTTGGGTTAGGTTGGGTTGGGTTAGGTTAGGTTGGGTTAGGTTAGGTTGGGTTAGGTTAGGTTGGGTTAGGTTAGGTTG
>NW_012130167.1:214547-221437 GCF_000143395.1 Atta cephalotes | reverse complement strand
AAAACACCTTAAAACTGAATTTTTATATCAGTCAAGTTATTTTTTTTTAATTTTTTTCTGTTATATTAAATCTACCATTTAAAATTTATTTTTGACTCCAGATTCGAATAAAAAAATTATCAAATTACCTTATGATCCAAGTTCCAAACAAATTGAGCGAATAATTTATAAAATAAAAAGAGGCATAATTCCATGAGGTCGGAAAAGGTTAATAACGCGGCCTAGTTTTTTTTAATTAAATGATATTTAATTTGCACTGATTTATTATAAATTCGAACATGATTGTGTTCTATATGTCCTTTTAACAAGTACATTTCTTCATTTTTTTATTTTACTTTTATTTTATTTATCTCTCTTTATTATTAAACGTTATTTCGTGTTTATCTAGTTTTAATATATGTACATATATACCATGATACTTGTATACTTATTTTTATATATTTTTTTTATTGATCCTGCCAATAAATGAATAAATAAATAAATGAATATAAAATAATTTATTTTATATTTTGGTAAAGAGGCGCATATAATAAATAGGATCGACGTTACCAATTACCATCAAAATCAAGCATGAATATAAGGATACATATCCCGAATATACATATCCCGAGAGGATATGACTACAAAAGATCGCGCAGCCGCGGGAATGAAAATTAGCATACTAATTAAGACCGTAACATGCCAGTATATATGCGATGATAATTATGATTTAGTAACCTGTGTTACGGAATATACAGAATAGGTCAATATACAAGGATAATCGCCACGGCATGCGATGTCGAATACTATTTCGATCATGCAATGTAGTAATTTCCATGAGACGAATGCGCATCGTAGTTGGTATCGAAGGGCTATAATATAATTCGCAGGATTAGTAAGTTTAACATAAGCTATCTCGATAATTCGTATTAAACCACCAATTGATCCGTCAATAACTTGGTCAATAACATCCTATTCAGTTTGTCTCGTGCATTAATAAAAATAATAATTGTCAATACTGTGAATATGATTTTTATAAAATATTATTTAATATCATTTTCCAACTTGATTTTTGCATCAAAAATGAGATTTGAAATCAAATAAAAATGCGCAATGTTTTGATTAAGGATTATGAGTAGGAATTTTGAGTAAAGATATCGAAATATCTATAGAAATATTCTTTGATCGCATATCAAATTCGAACGCGCGAGTGAAGAATAAAATGCAACCCAGACGTATAACCGACACAGTCGACTTACATGCGATTTTCATGACTCACGCCAGTTGATATGGAGCAGACGTTTCGAGGCGGGATACGATACGACACGCTTTGAAACATGAGGTCGCAAGTCGCGAAATAGTACGTTGGCTACATCAGCTCAGCTCTATCATGACTGTTCCTTTATTAGAGATAAGTGTCAAGAGCGATCGCTAATGGTAAATATTTAAATAAGCGCTTCCTCCCCTCTCGACCTGTTTCTCACATTGAAACTCATCGACCTCGGCCTTTGTTCCACTACAACCTCTGCTTGAAATTCCTGGCACAGAGAAAGTGAGGAATGGAGAGAGGAGGAGGAAGCAAGAAGACGACATAACCCGGTTAGCTGCTAAAGTCGTCCTAACTTGATGTCTCTAGAATGCAGGAATGCATGATTCGCGAAATAAAATTAATGAATTTCTAAGGATTGCGAAACTTGTGATAAGTAAATATGTATCCGCAGCAAAATTTTGCGATTTATTTCGACAGCAGAAAGAGTATTATGAAACTATTACCGCAGCCATTCGCCAAGAACTTTTCTCGCGAGGCTTATTTTAATCATCGTTCCACGACCAGTAGGAACTTAATCTCGAGCTGAATGAAACCATGTCGCGCGCGTGCATTTCATCTTCTACGGTACTGCTGGCAGGAACTAAATAAACAAAAGAACTAATACCGAGTGAACGCGCCACCTGGAAATCGGATTGGGCAAAATTCAATTAAGAATGGAGGAAAATTCTCTGGCGCGTTAACGCGCGATGAATCCGTAGGTCGTTTTCACGCGATCCGATGAAATATTCCGAGAACATATCGGCCGTATTTCCACTTCTCATATCAGATTTACTTCAAAGAAGACGTGAATTTGTGAGCAGGTTTGCAGCATCCGCAATATCAAGATTATTCCGCACAAGATTAAGTATGAAGAGAGAGAATAAAAAAAATATCTCACGCTTGTTGTTGACGCGCAACTATCAAGTCGTTCTCTCTGACAGCTAATCAAGTTACCTTATAATTTATAATGGCTACCGACGACAGAGTATTGCAATCTAGTATCACCATATTGCCACATACTGTCTCTAGCAGCGGGGAAGCTATTCCAGCTACTTACATTAATGGTTAGTGGTTAACTTAGCCACCTTCGAGCTACAGTCGCACGCGCACGACTTCGGATGCGTCTTATGTCGTGCCAGGTGTTACGGGGTTCCATTATATGTATATATACATGAGTGAATGTGTGCGAATACATAAAGGCCCGTATATAAAATGTATGTATGTATATACAGGGTTCAGTTATATTCTTGAGTGCGAATATACAAGTAAGTACACCATACACCTGAGAATGCATGTAAGATCTAGTCGTAAGTACACGTGTATGCAGTGTACACGTAGTAGGGCGAGTGACTTCAGCGCATGACCTCGCGGTACACCAATCTCCATTACTTTAGCTCATTACTGCTCCCAGTGTGGCGTATTATTAGCTCCCGCGAAGGCGACATATCGTCTTAGTGTCTTCCTCTTTTTCGTTCCCGCGACAGTCCGAAAATTATCTAATCTTTCGTTTGGCGGAAATCCGCCGTTTTTCCTTTCCTTTCCTTTCCTTTCCTGTCGTTTCGTTTCTTTGCTTTTTCTCACTGCAATCGTGGCTCGAAAAGGCATTCCCGTGCGAAATTGCAGGTCTTTCCTTCCGTCGAATGTTGCCTCATAGATTCATTCGAGAAATGAATTGTTAATAATAATAATAATGATATAAGGTTTGTTTGCAAGACTCACATCGAACTTAAGAACGTACAACGAGTATCTATGAAAAATGCCGAGTCTCTTTCTTTAAATTACACACCATTCGTTGCTACTCGGGCGAACGTTATTGCGATCGTTAAAACGACTACAACGGCGGTCTTAGATCAATTTTATGCTCCAAGTGCGTTCACCGTTTGTAACGAGACGCTAGCGCCGGCAACGATCGCACCTGAAGTGCATCCCTTGCGTTTCTCACGAACGCGGCCTTTTGTTCGCCATTCTCACGTTATAGCGCAAGGGGCGTAGGACAATTAAATATGAAATCCCTACGTCCATCGAGTTTCAGAATACGCGAGGTCCAACAGGGGGTGAAATATACGTTCGATTGTGGGATCACAACCTTTTTTAACGCCACATTCAATTATTATATGTCGCGCCGGGGGAGACCTTTACATTCATTACATTCGAACCAATATACCATATTATAGTAACAGGTGCACGTGCCACTGTTCCCCTTAGACCGATCGTTGACTAGTCGTAATTTATCATACTAAGAAATGACAGTATGGTAATGCCTTTTGTTTGATCGTTGGGAGAACAAGTCGCGTATACGGGCGATATCTATAGATAGTATATGATTAACATTTTTATTATTAATTTCATTAATTATTTGCGCAAATTCTATAAAGCTCGTAAATTATTTGATAAATCTTTCGAAGAACTATGACAGATGAATCCTGAGATAGTACAAACAAAATAAATTGTAATTATAATTACAATCATAAATTAATAATACGTTCATTGTGTATCCTAACATTATTTGTATCGTTCTAATTGATTTTTTTTATTAACATCCAATGATTCGAGTAACAGAAAGAAATTAATTTATAAACTTTAACAAAAATCTCACGACATAAATAATCGGGACAACGGACTTTATTGTTAAATTACTTTCTTCATAAGAGAGCACTTAAAAGTGAAAGAAATCTTAAAAATCTGAAAATCATTGACGTAGAGGACAATGATGTTAAAAGAAAAAAAATTCGGAAAATTACGGCAATGAAAGAAAAAAATCATTTTTTTTTCCTAAAGTTTCCGAGAATTTTCCTGATAAGTGAGAGTAAGAACACTACTATACTCTGACATACACCAGTGTTTCTTTATAAGTGTACAATCAATTAAGAATGATAACACATTCAATTGAGTGAGTCGATAACTATGTATACGCGTGTCTACGATGATAAGTAAGACGTTTAAAATACTTAAGATAGAACATGAAGAGACACGAGTCTAAAATAATCGATCGTGTTAGATAAAACTTTCGATACAGTTTTTAACGTATTTATTTTTAGAGCCGTTAAAACTTACGAGGTATTTTGTGGCATGAGGCATTAATTACGGAACAGCAACGTGGAGTAATCAATAGCCCGCATCTTCCTACGATAGACAAGGCTGCTGCAAGGTATTGTTGTTCGTGTCGGGGAGATCAACTATCGAAATGAACACGAAGACGACAGAGCCGGCAGCAACGGCTAGTATCAGCTACGGAAACTTGCTCAAGATTTGGTTTCCAGCAAGTTTCGCGTAACAAACTTCGCCGTTGCGCCGGTCTCGTGGCTCGACTGTATAGGACATTGGCTCTTACATTATGCAGGTCACCACGGTCTCGAGCTCTTGTCATCTTTCGCCCTCGAAACCATCACGCGACAACGTAGCGTAGCCAGGTGACCATGTATAAAGCGTTTATAGCGATATGCGATTCCCACATAACCAAACGCGATCCCATAAATAATACGCGACGCGTCCGTATAACCGCAGCTTAATTCCCTGCGGATTCGCGTGGCTGCGACATCAAATACATTGCTTTATCATTGGCAAATTTAAAAATTTATCAAGAGGGAGCCATTGATTCACCGCAAGCGAAATTTTTTTTAAGCAAATATGAAAAAAATAAAATATTAAATTATTATTTAAATTATTACATTCAAAAAATATTATTTAAATATATAATTCATAAAATATTTTATTTAAAATTAATACAAAAGAATATAATTTATTTTTTATATATCTAATTTTTTAAATTAAAAAATATTTTTAAAATAAAATTCAAAATTAAATATTTCAGAAATATTAAAAATATATATAATATTTTACTATAAATATTTTTAAAAAAGGAGGAGGCATTTTTTATGGCATTTATGGCATCCGCCAATGTGAATTATGCGGAATATATCGGTATACGATAACGATTTAGAAAACAGTTTTTAATCAGTTCTCGAAAGAATATTCGCATCGCGAATTTACAAAAGATGCCGCGATTTGACTTGCGCTGCGCACAATGATCTTAGTATGACTGAAAAAGCAGTCGTTAGAAGTTATACAACAACAGTGATTTCCTTATATTATATCTTAGATAACGATAAAAGAATTCATGAGAGTGACTACCGCACAGGAAGTCGCGTGTTAATTCCCACGCTGTATCTTATCAATGACAAGCGTGAAGAGTCAAAGGAGAAACGCCTGCATTTCATTAATAATTATGTTCTCAAACGAGTCAATTGCAATTTCTAAAGTCGTATTATTTTGGCACACCTACTTTGCAAATTATACTTTTACGTTGCATTAATAAAACTCTCCTTGCAATTATCCTAGGAAGAAAATTAAAGGGATGTTATGGATATCAATATCGCAGACATGGCTTCATACGGCTTCGTCATTAAACGTGTCCGATACTGTCACTTCTTTTGAGACATGTCAAAGGGGTGACGAAAATTCGATCGTCTCTGCGAAATGGGACGATCCACGCGGCGTTAACCTATATGAATCCATATGTATGACACAGTCGGCGGAAAAGGAGAGATAGATAGACAGATAGATAGAGCGTTTATTACCATTCTAGGGCTGTGCCTGTCCCCCCTTCCTCCCTCTCTCTCTATAGTCACTTCTGTCTGCGATACTTCCTCTAAGAACAAACAAATTAAAGAAAGATGATATAAAGAACAGAGAGAGAAAGAAAATTTACAAAAAATTAAAAAAAAGTTACAAAGAAAAACAATCAATTTAGCAAAAATAAAATAAAAAATAAAATAAAATACAAAATATAATAAGTATAAGTACGCAAGTGAATGACGCCAGCACGATGACTAATTGTAAAAGAAAGAAGGAGAAAGAAGGAATTCGTACAAGAGCTCAACGATAACGTGTGACACGAGAGTCAAGAATGCAGCTGACGTCACCGAAGTCGCCGTGATACATTCACCACGGTATACTTGATACGAGTATATGGGCACTTCTACGAAAAGAATTATAGGTATACGTTGATACGCTTATTGTGAGCACATCTATCGTAGTTCTCGAGGATAAGATATAATCGCAAGAGGGTGGGAGATAATCAATTTTCACACGTTTGTACTATAAATTTCTCGCGGTATCTACGCAGATGCTGGTGCTGCTTCATGCACCGCGCGCACCTAATTACAATAAGAGACTACGAGTGGAATACGAGTGTTGCATATGGATGTGTATACGTGAGTTCTCTTGTAATCAAACCATCCTTCGTTACGTATTAAATTTCGGCTATATAACACGTTTAGAAGTATGTTCATTAAAATACCTTGTTCGACCACTTTGCTTATATTTTTGAGTCCATCTTTCTTTCGCCATTATGATCTGCTTCATTTTTCGAGAAACATAAGGACGAAAAACGCATTTGAAACAAATTGACCCGACATAAGCAGGGGACAATATACGTGCAACATGCAAATGTAACGCTAAACTGGAAAAGAGTTAGTATTTAAAAGTGTCATTAATATATGTATACTATATGAGAAAGAATAAATGGAAGCGGCGATGCGTTAAAAAGATTCAAATGAAAAAGCCAAATTGGTTCTTTGCGCTCTCTCTCTCTCTCTCTCTC